>NC_056726.1:1161533778-1161583778 GCF_019279795.1 Protopterus annectens
CAACCTCCCCTCCAACACCCAGCATGGTTTCAGGCCCAACTACAGTACTACTACTGTGCTCCCTAGGCCCAACCACAGTACTACTACTGCCCTCCTCAGTCTCGGCCACAGTACTACTACTACTGCTCTCCTCAGGCCTACCCACAGTACTACTACTGCCCTCCTCAGTCTCGGCCACAGTACTACTACTACTGCCCTCCTCAGGCCTACCCACAGTACTACTACTGCCCTCCTCAGGCCCAGCCACAGTACTACTACTGCCATCCTCAGGCCCAGCCACAATACTGCTACTGCCCTCTTCAACTTCACCAGCATAGTAAACTAATACAGAAATGAGGGCAACCTTGTTTCTTCACTTTTCCTTGATCTTTCCAAAGCATTTGGCACAGTGTCCCACCAAAAGCTCCTCTCTGAACTTACAACTCTATGTCTCACTTTCATCATCTTTTCCTAGTTTCACACTTATTTATGCAATCATCAGCAGGCAACTAAATGGCAAAAGAGCCTTTCAGCATTTCAATCAATCTCCATTGGTGTTCCCCAAGGGTCAATACTCTGCCCCCTTCTATTTAATATTTTCATAAATAAATTTCATACTACTACAACACTTGCCACCTTAGTACAATATGCCAGCGATTCGACCCTTATCTGCTCTGGCCCATCCATTAAAAAATTACAGGAAATCAATTAAAAATCATTCACTGACATTGAAATGTGGCTAAAAATTCCAACTCACTGCTTAATGCAAAATATATATATATATATATATATATATATATATATATATATATATATATATATATATTCCATTTACTCCAAAACACCTTAAGCAGAAATACACATTTCCTATTACCTCAAGTAAAAACAGAAAAATAGAAACCATAAACCAAACTAAACTACTTTGAGTCATAATAGATGACAACCTCAAATTTGGTCACCACATACTTCATTCCATGAAGAAACCTCACCAAACATGTAGCTCCCTCTATAGGACCAAACACTACCTGACAGATCAAGCAAGGATTACCTTAGCAACAACATACCTCCTTCCTTCTCTGTTACAAGCTTATCCTTTTCTTACAAATATCAACACTTATGTATAAAAGTAAACCAACCTCCTGCTACTAAAAAATAGCTACATTTTCAACCAACCAATCAGCCTTATAAAACACACCACTCCCTTGCATTATAAGAATAAAACTGGCTTGAAATCCTAAACCAGTTGACATACTCACAACAAATTATTGCTCACAACCTATTGAACTCTCCAGACAAATCCCAAGCGCTACAAAAATACGCTGCTGTACTACGTACCCACTAAAGACTTTCGCTCTAGCAATAAACTTTACTATGTATCCTTTTGTAACCTTTTTACTATATAATTATTGTCTAATCTGCGTTCTTTCTTATATTATGTATTAACCTGTAGTTTTTGTATTTACCTGCATTTCTCTGTACTATGATTGGATTGTCTACCCTATTTGATAATCTCTGTACTATTCCTTCAAAGTACATTGTACAGTTTAATAGCTATTATGAATCTTGTGTTTATATGAGATGTTTTGATTTTGTTCTCAAGGAGCTTGTCACCCCGGGCCTCTACTAAAAATGGACATATATCCAGCTAGACTAGCCCGGTCAACAAATGTAAAATAAAAAAATAAAATAAATAAAATAAAAATGTATCCTTTAGACATTTATTTTTTTTTTCTAAATATATTTTTATTGAATTTTACAAACTTTTCAAACATACAAAGGAAAAACTGTTAGACATTCAACACTGCTAGAGACTCTCTATCAAAACTCTAGAATGAAATCCCCACATACATAAAACACAAGACTTAAATACCTTCAAAATTTTGCTTAAGCAGCATCTGTGCCAAAGATGGCTCTGTTCTTTCTGCTCACCTGGCTAACTTTACTCATATTACTTTTCTACAACTCCTACAGCCACATTGCTTCCAGTCTTTTCGTACCTTATCACTCTTTCTCATACTGCACTTGTTTTCTAAACTCTTCCTCCTTCTCTCACAGACTCACACCCTGCCACTAACTACAATTTCTCCTCTCCATTTACCTTCCTGTTCATTTCCATAACTTCCCCTTTCATTACTTTTAAGCTACATTCTACTTGTCTGTCTGTATGCTATTACTAAACTCAAAAACACCCCAGTTTAACCTTTGCCCTGTAGTCATCATGCTATAAATACATTAATTGTTACTGTATGTCATTTCTCTATTCAATAATTAGCAAGTTTACGCTAATTTCTCTCTTGTATGGTCATGTAGGAAATATTTAAAAATCATGTAAATAAGCTCAAGTATAGATTTTTTCACCCTGCAATTATAAATATACATCATGTGTAACTTAAATGTGGAGCTTTCCTTCCCGGGCCTCCGCTCAAAATGGGGTTTGCCCAGTCAGACTCTTCCTGGTCAACAAAGAGAAATGCATACATAAAATAAATAAATAATGATTTCTTTAATTCATTCATTAGTTTAGTAAGCTCATTAGGTACAAATACATCTTTACAGAGGAAGCTTAGATGCACTATTTGGTTAAGTGACTTGTTTAGAATCACACAGTTAGAAAATGAACACAGAGGAATAAACCATGAATGACACTCATTATCAGCTTCTAACTTTAATTTCCTGCTGTAGATTGCTATTCCAGTATTTATTCTGGTGTGTAGGAGCAGGCAAATGATTTTGGCATTACCTCTTCAGCAGTAGTTCTGATGAACTGTAATAAGATAGATCAAAGCATTATGTGCCAGATGCCCTCGTAAATTTATATAAAGTGAGAGCTCACAGTACTAGATTCAGAGAAAGTTACTGTAATTCCCTAACTGACTTTGTGTGATGAGCAGCTACTCACAGGGTGGTTGTGATTCAGAAAACACAAGAAGACAAGTCAAATAGTGTGGTCACCCATGTTACATGCCAATGTGCCAATGACAGTATGAAGGACTGTTTATGCTAATGAGGTAAAACAAGATGGCAATGTGATTCACAAAGTTTTAAGTTCTGTATGTAGATTGAGTGTGGGATATACCTTTAAGAAGCATTCCAGTCAGTGGGTTTGTGCATATGAGTACTGAGCATGTGCAAGCAAGAGTGTCATTTTGAGTGAGCAGACAGAGTGATAGCATGCAAGTATGTAGTAGTCAGTTAGTTAGATAGTTTATTTAAGTTTACTGTTCCATCCATCCATCCTGATGTGTTTGTATGCAATAAACTACTTAAACGAACACCCAAGCCTCATCATCTTCTTAGTATGTACAAGACAAGCGACACTGTACATCAACGCGGCCCTAGCTTTTGATTTGTACTTTGCCATATGCTCCTTTTAAGTTGCATCACATCACTGAAATGTGCTTGTGGTTGCCACAGCCACTGTAAATGTGTATCTGTAGAATGCTTTTATAACAGCTGCTTTGCCTGATGATAAGAGAAGTTGACACTGGAGGTGTAGGGTCATTTCATCAAGCTTACCACTTTATACCATTCAAGATACTGACACAGCAGACTGGTACAATGTGTGGATAGGGACACCATGTAGGAAACCATGGAAATATGTCAGCCTTTTCTGCAGTTCCAATGAAGCCATGGCGTGCCTATTCAAATGGATACTAGGGTATGTATGGTTTTAAGTACATTCATTTCAAGGACCTTTCAGTAACCTACTGGGGGCAAAGTGGCGGTATTTCAGGCATTTGTTTTGACAGTACCAATTCTTCAATGCCATTCTTCAATCTGCAAGGGAGAATATAGTTTCCACTTACCATACAGAAAAGATAAATCATTATGTGGGAGTTCTAAGACATAGCCATTTTCCTGAAGTACTTGGAGCCATAGGCTGTATCCACATTGAAATAAAGGCACACACCTGTGAAATGGGGAAGGAGGTATGTCTGTAAATGTCTACAATGTAAATGCAGCCACCTAGGCAGTTTTAATGACTCTCATATATGCCACCATGTGACTTTCATCAACATTTTGTGAAGGGGACTTCCCACAGGGTCATCTTATGGGTGATGCTGGATATGTCCTAGAACCTTGGCTTATGACACCCATGAGATATCTACATTATCAAACTGATGAAGGGTACAGTTGTACTCTACTGCAAACAAGAAACATTATAGAGCATGTGTTTGGGGCTGCTGAAGGCATGCTTTCACTGTCTGGATATATCTGGTGGTGCCCTACAGCATGACCTACTACTTGTGCCAGAATACTGACCATATCTGCCATGTTACTTAATACTATAATGAGGAAGCAGCTACAGCAGGGTCACCTCTTGCAGGGCCAGAATTTCCTAGCACTACAGTGGTAGCTGAGACAGATAAGAAGTCAGAGGAAAAGCCAGCAGCATGGGGTGACCATGCCATATGGAAGCGGGCACATCTGCCATGGGACTAGCAAAGAGCCAGTGAATTCCATATAGCTTTGCAACATAACTATGTAAGACTTAAGCAGATGCACAACAGTAAAAATGATGCATACAAAAATACCAGAGTATGCTTTCCCAAGCACAGGCTGACCATGCTATGCACAGGACGCACGCAACCCAAGTAAAAATGTGCAAAAGGTAGGGCACATTTATTATTATTTGCAGAGATGGACAAGGGAGTGCAGGAGTGCATGTCATTCACAGGGAAGTGTGTGAGTATAAATAAAGCAATAAAAGAAAAAAGTGTAATTATGGGTAGTGTGATAACTGAATGGGGGGTGGTTAATGTTTAGGGGGTTCAGGGTCAGTGAAAGTGCGGGATGTGTCAAGTAACATAGCTTCAGCATATGGTGTAGAGCTGTGGTTTGGCCTACTGGACACCTCCATGACATGCATAACAGAGGTTACATTCTCCCATGCATGCCCTTGCTCAAAAGAGCTTGATCTGCCTGGAGTTGCACTGCCTGTCCTACAACCTAGGCTACATGCTGGTGTGCTATCTGACCATGACTAACATCTGCTGGAGGATGTGCCAACATGATGATATTGGTAATTGTGGTCCAGTGACCTCAGTGCATGTGTAATGTGGCAGATCCTAGCCTCTGATAAGCCACAACCGATGCTGCTGTTGTGGAAGTGCTAGAACTGTGGAAGTGGCATCTCACCCATCTCGCCCATCTACGGGCAGGTTGGCTAACATGAGTGGATATAGCAGATGACTAGCCATGTGGACAGCCCCTCATCCTGGACACATATTATGCACTCCCACATGTCAACATGCACAACTTTGATGACCTCCATTCTCTCTGTCATGGCTCTAGCAGAACTAGCATGTGCCTCTATGATGGCCCTGCACATAAATTGGATGGCAGGTCCTGACACACCAACTTTAGGAATAGGGCAGTAACTATACCCCTGGTGAGCACTACTACTTCCCACTCCCTGTTGTGGATAACACCTTCTCTTAGTGTTAGGAGAGGGCAGTGTGCCATCTCTCTACTGGAGGAAACCGCATTTCCCTGATCTGTAGTGTCACCACTGATTTGTCCACCCTCAGATGCTTGTGTTTCCTGGGTATCTGCAAGCACAGAGACTGTCTCCATAGTTTGTATCGTGGATGTGGGGGTCATGTTCTCAATGTCCAACACACACTCTGCAGCCCCTGATGGTGCCAGCACATTTCTGCCATCATTATCAGTGGCTATAGCTCCTTCAACACAAATGAAGTGCAATTTCACGGTGGTGGTGCTGGCAAAAGAATCACCTGTTAATAAACTACAGGAAGATTACTCGGTGATAGCATTGAAAATGACAAAAATATGACAGCAAGTAATAACCCTAGCCATAGCTTGTGCAGATGAATGTGGAAATTGGATCTCAAATGCACATGTATGTCATAATTGAGATAGCTATTACAAAATGCAATGTGACTAAGAGGTACATATCACTCTGCTTTTTTGTATTGTTGTTTAATTTTCATCCTAGTGAATACTATTTGTGCTTGCGCTCTGAATTTGAAACCATTACCTTAAGATGCATAGTTTTGGATTATTGCATACTGCTGTGTTGTGCTACATTAGTGTGTATAAACAGCATTAACGGCTAGAATCTCTAATTGTGCTTAGCGTTCTCAACTTGGAAGTTTTCCCTAAGATGTATCACTTTAAATAGTGTATATTGCCGTGTTATTTGCTAAACCAGATTGCTTAAATGCTAGTAGCGTCTTGTTGTAGTTTTTCAGCTCACCTTGTGTAGAAATCAAGTTAAGGTGGATTTTGTTCAAGTCTCCGCTTTCTTCAAATGTTTGGTACTACGTTTTTCTCTTGTATTGACATATGGAATGTGCTTTTAGAAGTCACCTGGGTTAAAACTAATACTGTATAATTTTAATGCCCTGGTCTATGGTGCTTTAAAAACGCTAGTGACCTCAAGTAATTAGAAATGCTAGCAACCACTTTTTTTTCTTTCTTTCACCCACAAGGTTGTGTTTATAGTGCAAACAGTGTTGGGCTATGTTGCTATAAAACGCTAGCGACTACAAGCTTTTAGAAACGCTAGCATCCACTTTTTGTTATCTTTCTTCTACAAGGCTCGTGTTTACAGTGCAAATAGTACTGAAAATAATTTAAGGTTAATTCTATGTTCTGTTCGTGGAGGGTTACTTAAAATAGGAACAAAGAAAAAAAAAAAAAAAAAAAGCGCTAACAACTGCTTGGTCGGTACCTTCTCCCACGTGGACTGTGGTTGCGCAGTTGTTTGGAAAGTGAATATTCCGCTCTATCTTTGTGCTTAGCCTACTCACTTAATGTGTGATGGTCTGCATTGTGCAGCCCCCAAAACATCTATTTTTTGTATCTTTTACTCTGCAAATGTGAACAGCATAGATTACAAGTATTTAATTTAAAAGCTTATATTCAAGGAGTATTTAGCCCCGTTTTGGTGATATAAAATCTTATCCTATGTTATACTGCTCTCTATCATTTCTGAATACTTAGTGATTGCTACATTCTTGTCTCTCCACAGAGAGCGTACCCATTACTTTTATCTGCTAGAACTGCTTGTCTAAAGTTTTAGCTCTTTATTTATTGTTAAGATATATTGAAAGGTGTGCTACTGCTAATACCTACATGAAAATGTTTATTTACTCCTCCTTAATTGAATGATTGGGGTAGGGTAGGATTGTACCTATGCTATATTTCTAAATTAGAGATTGTTTTACTGACAGACTAAATGTTCTTACTTAGCCTTACCATTACAAGTGTCTAATTATCACAGTATGGTTATTTCTTGTGTTTAAACAATACACTAATCATTTTATTAGTAGTTTTTGTTACTATTCTGTATGCTAAACTGTGGAAATTTCCACACTAATTTATATACTAGAGTTATTTTGTGTTTGCCTCATTATATCATTAACACGCTCTCTCCCTACCTTCCTTCCCTCCTAGCCCCCCATCCACTACTCTGCACTAAGGAACCTACCTGGCCATTAAGGATACCCTCAACAATTTCAAGCCGTGTCCAGTTGGATCCAGTTACTGTGCTGTCCCAATACCTTACTACGGCCTGTGCAGTATTTTACAAAGTACATCCTATGACATGACCCTTACTGATAATTACTCACAGCTGTATTTTGCAATTGTACTGAATTACCTTTGGCCCCTGAGTCAGGAATGCTAGCAACCAGAGTCCTCTCCAAGTCCAGTATTGTCTATCTCTTTCCTTCACTCACTGCTTTCCTTAGCCTTCCCTACTAGTTTTTTCTGCCCTCTGTCACCTGTTGTTATACAACCACTGAACACCAGGTGGCAGTCTAACCAGGACTTTACCCTCACCCCCCTTCCACCTGTTCTAATTCGCCTCTTTACACTACTCTTTCCAGCTTCTCCTCCCTTACCCTCTTGCATAATCACTCCTTATATTTCTCCTTCACTGCCCCTAACCTCTACTCCTATCACTGTCTACCCTTAGCAGACTAGTATGCAATTTTGTTTCCTCTCTCTATCCTTGGTCTACAACTATACCTGCTCCGCTTGAAGCCACTCACCTGCTTCATCTTCTCTGTCTGGGGTGCTCTGCTTACTGATTGTCTCCTTCACTACTTGCTGTATCCCGCTCCGTTCGCCCTACGGGCTCACTCCGCTCCCCTACCCTACCCCCAATTCCCACCCACCCCCAGTGCTGTTACATTTATACTTAACAAACCACACCCACTATACTTCCTATCACAACACCACAACTACATAGTTATAAACTCCTCCCCTTATCTCTATACCTTATCAGCACTAAACTACCCTACTCTTCTATAGCTTCTCCTTCTTACTCCTCTGCTTAGCACACTCCCTCATCTCCTCTATCCATTCTCCGCACCTATAACCATTACTCTTACATCTATCACTATAGTCTTCCTACCCCTCTACCTACTATATCTATCCTTCTATACCATATCAATTAACCTATCCTACACTTCAACTATATTCTAAACCACCTTTGACTTTACATTAACCTTACTCTGCCATTTCAAATGGCCTACTCACATAAACCTTTGCTTACATACTTTTTTCTGTCTTGTTTATTATTTATATTTCTAACCTTAACCTATACCCTCACTGCCTATGAGCATTATATGCTGGCCCATAAAGTGTCCCATCTACAAACTCTCCCAACCTTACTTCCCAACTGCCTCTCTCATTGTAACATTACCTCTACCTCAGCTTATCTGCATCCTAAGTTCCATAGATGTACTCACGTTACTTACCTCCCCAATAGGTTAACCTCACCCAAACTTAATAAAATCTTAAAAACTTCTTTGATACTATCCAAAAACATTCTAACAGGTGGAGACATTCATCCTAATCCTGGTCCAACACCATTAACAGGTGGAGACATTCATCCTAATCCTGGCCCATCCCCATTAAATGTCAATCTACAAAAACAATTGCATAACAATGCTTCCTCCTCTTCTAGATTAGATAACTCCCTCAGAATAGCACATCTTAATATTCGTAGTATCAACAACAAAATTAGCCAACTGCATGCTCTCCTTCAAGCCCATGCATTCGACATTCTTTGTCTAACAGAAACTTGGCTAAAACCTATTACTCATGACCAAGAAATAATCCCACCTGGATACAATATCCTTAGATGTGACCGCACTTCATAAAAGGGCGGCGGCATAGCAATCTTGTTCAAATCTGAACTCCTTGTTTCTCCCTGTGATGTAGCACTACCCTCAAATACCAATGCTGAGACCCTTACTGTTCAACTCCAAATAAATAGCTCTAAATCAATCTATATAATCTGTTTATATATCCCTCCAGGAAATAATATTACCACCCTAGAAAACATACTTAGTAGCCTATCCACCCACCTTCCTCAAGAAACAATAGTACTAGGAGATTTTAATATAGACTGGACCTTATGCAATTCTTCCAACCCTAAGACCCATATAAATCTATTTGGTTTCACTCAAATAATAAATACCCCCACTAGAATCCATAAGCCTAGTACTAAAGAAACTACTCTTGACTGGATACTAATTAATAGTCACCCTGAAACTTACTTGACAGGATCTCTCCCAGATGACATTAGTGACCATATTCTAACCTACATAGTTAAGCAAAAGAAATCTAGCCCCAAAGACAACAATTTTATCACGTATCGATCTAAAAAAACACTTCCAATCTGAGAACTTTATCAATGAACTAAAAGCCTGCAATTGGTCATTACTAAAACTACTCAATCTGGATGAAGCTATCTCCTTCTTTAATTCTACATTCCTTCAAATTCTAAATAGCCATGCTCCCATTCACTCCTCCAGAGTCAGGACCAAAATAGCTCCTTGGCTTACAAAACAAACCAAAGAAAAATGTTCCTCTGAACAAAATTTGGGCAAAATGGAGAACCTCCAAAAGCCCAGCAGATCACCTCTACTTTAAACAGTTAAGAAATGCTGTCAAAAAAGATATAATCTTAGATAAAAAGAACTATTATTCCCATCTTCAACATTCAAACTCTAAAAATCCTCAAAAGTTTTGGCCTGGCATTAATAAACTTCTCAGACCAGGCCAGGCTAGAACTCCTTCTCCCAGCTCTATCCCCCATAACAACCCTCTGCAAATAGCAAATGCTTTTAACAACTACTTCATTGAAGCCATTCAAACCCTTACTAAAACACTATCACCCCCTACCCCCACTCCTACACAACATACCAACGATTCTCTGCCCCCCCTTCATTTACAACCAGTACCAACTACCTTTATCTGCAAACTCCTTCAAAAACTTAAACCCTGCACCCCTTCTGCTGACTGTCTCCCAGCAGAATACCTTCAAATTGCTGCTAAAGCCATCGCATACCCTGTTTCTATCCTTATAAACAGAACTATCTCAGAAGGTTACATCCCTTCCTTATGGAAAATCTCCCATATAATCCCCTTACACAAAGGAGGTAAATCCACTGATATCTCCAACTACCGTCCAATTGCTTTACTCTCCCCTTTAGCTAAAATCATGGAAAAATGTATCCATCATCAACTACTTCAGCACCTTCTCCACAATAACTTGCTTGCTAATTGCCAGCAAGGTTTTAGGCCCTTTCATAGCACTACATCTGCCCTGCTAACTTTTACTGACTGTATTAACAAGAATCGAAACAACAACTCTCTCTCATCTGCTTTATTTATCGATCTATCAAAAGCCTTCAACATGGTTAATCATAACCTACTTATCAATGCACTAAAAGCCCAATATCTTGACCAACAAGCAATCCTTTGGTTTAAATCCTATCTTGAAAACAGAAAACAAGCAGTACTCTGGGACAATAAACTATCCCCACCCCTCCCAGTGGACACTGGAGTACCCCAAGGCTCTATCCTAGGACCTCTTCTTTTTTCCATTTTCATTAATGATCTCCACACTGCCTTTCCTCAAACCTCATGTATACAATATGCTGATGACTCTACGCTTATCTGTACTGCCAAGCCTTCCTCCTCCCTCCAGACCCTTACCCAAACTGTATTTAACAAAGTAGAAAAATGGTTTACCCAACGCTGCCTCCTCCTTAACCCCAAAAAAACAAAACTTTTACTTTTTACTCCCACCCAAAAATCCCCACAGATCCACTTTACCATTACCTCTGACAATGGTAGTTGTATTTCCCCTGACTATACTGCTCGTCACCTTGGCATAACTACTGACCATAACCTCAGCTTCGATGTCCGTGTTAACAATACTATAAAAACCATCAATAAAAAACTAGGCTCCCTGTATAGAATAAAACCCTTCCTTACCCCACTAGCTAGGAAATCTATTGCCCAGACTCAGCTTACTTCTACCCTGTTCTATGCATCTGCCATTTATACCAATCTATCTAAGCTTAACCTTTCCAAACTGGAAACTAGCTATAATAATATTACTAGCTTTGCCACTGTCTCCCCTTATAGAACCCACCACTGTCTCAACCTTCAACAACTCAGTTGGTTAGAACTACAAAACCAACTACAATACAATCAACTGCTGATTGCACAAAAAATTCTGCACCACCCCACCAACACCCCTATCCTATCTAATCTGATCTCCCATACAAAAATCTTACAACACTACGCTCAGCTGATAAGTTACAGATTGCCAACAATATATCTAATAACAAAGCAGGAGATTCACTCTTTTCCAATGTCGTTGATAGAATCTGGAATAAGCTTCCAAATACACTCACTTCTCTCTCATCTACACAACTCTTTAAGAAACACCTCAAACATTACCTAAAAAGACAATGGCTTTGTCCCTGCTCAAAGCCTGATTGAAAAATACTCTTCACTTTTTCTCCTCCCCTCCTCTCATGCTTTATAACAAATACCCCACCTTGAGAGTCATTGACTATCAACTACTAACCCCTTCTTACCTGCATTATTGTCCTTCCTAGTCTCTATATTTCTTTTTCTTACTTATTGTTTTTTATTTTTCTCTCAAATGAATGTTGATGCTTAATTACTATGTTTAACTGTTGCCTGATTGTATTTGTAACCCCTCTATTGAATTAAGACATGTTTATCTCCAAAATCTACTCTAATGTCTCTGTACAGTATTCACAAAATTTACTTTCTTTACATATTTTGCTGTATAATTTAAGCTAGTCATTTTTTTTTCTAAGTTTTTAATGCCTTAATGTATTTGTGCATGGAGCTTTTCTCCCCGGGCCTCTGCTGAAAATGGATATGTATCCAGCTAGACTAGCCCGGTCAACAAATATAAAATAAAATAAATAAATAAAAAATAAAATCTGGATGGGTTGCAGTTATTGATACTACACTACAGGACTAAATACCTGTGGGCACCTTCACTTGAAAGTCTTTGAAGCTGTCCAGCTCTGTCCTAACATCCAGCACTGCATTGTGGCACACTCTGGAAGGGGAACTACTTTTTTTATCAGGGAAGGACTACATCCCACCTCCTATTGCCTTCTGTTCCTATGACAGGCACTCTGCTCTGTGTGTGGTAGCACAGATCATATCTGCCCTTCTGTGGCAGATCATATCATAGCTAAGGTCCTAACCACCCACAGCATTAACATTGCTGACAATTTCTTTGTTTTCAGTATGTACTGCTTGATTTTATTATTTTTATTTTTATTTTACATTTGTTGACCGGGCTAGTCTAGCTGGATACATGTCCTTTTTCAGTAGAAGCCCGGGGAGATAAGCTCCAAGACATGGTCTAAATACAATAGTACAAGTTCAAACAACACAGAAAAAAATATCAATAAACTAATAAAAAATAGCAACTTTAAAAAAGGAAATAAAACTCATCAGCAATGGTATTAAGTAATTAATGGTACAAAGTTTGTAACAGAATATATTATTGAGGAAAAAAATCATAAAACAGTGAAATTTCAAGTATGGAGACATGTCAGGTTAGGTCATAGTTAAACAAAAGAAGTTAGGTGAGTAGTAATGTAGCAAAGGAGTTACTTAAGAAGAGAAAGTAAAAAGAGGATATAAAAAAAGAAAAAGGGTAGATAAGAAAAATATGATAAGATGGGGAAAAAAAGTAGCAAGTAAAAAAGCAAGCACTGGATAGGTTAGATAACTTAGTAGAGGTAGATGACTAGTCTGGTTTTGAACAGGGGCATAGCCAGTGAGTTTTGAGGAGAAGTTTAAGTCTATTTTTAAACAGAGATAATGAGGTGAGTGAGGAGAGGTCACAAGGGAGAAGAAGATTCCAGGATTTACCTACAGAATTAGAGAAAAGGGATCCCCAGCTCTGTTGTTAGGTTTAGTGGTCTGGACTAGTAGTTTCTGAGATGAGCGTAAGGACTTCAGATTTATGTAGGGGGTGATTAGGGTAGATACACTTGGAGTATTAGAAGGTTTATAAAGGATGTTGTGGGCAAGGGTGAGTTGGTGAAATTTAATCAGGTGTTGTAGTTCTAACCATCCTAGCTGTTTTAGGTTAATGCAATGATGGGTTCTGAATGGGTTGCCTGTAGCAAATCGTGCTATGTTATTATAAGCCATTTCCAATTTGTTGAGGTTATTCTTGGAGAGATTAGTAAAAATGGGAGAGGCATAAAGGAGTGTAGAGATCAAGTGTGTGTGGGCAATTGTAGTTTTAGCAGTGGGGGAAAGGAAGGGTTTTATCCTGTAGAGGGTACCGATTTTTTTATTAACAGTCTTTATGGTATTATTGATATGGATATCAAAGTTGAGATTATTGTCAATGGTGACACCGAGTAGTTTGGTGGTAGAGTCAGGAGATATAATAGTATCATTGGTAGATGTTACTGAGAATTGGAGAGGGGAGGACTTATGAGTAGGCGTGAAGAGGAGAAGTTTGGTTTTTTTAGGGTTCAAGAGGAGGCAATGCTGAGAGAACCATTGTTCAACTATGTTGAATACTTTTTGGGTGAGAGCATGAAGGTCATGTTATGATGCAGCTGAACATAATAGGGTTGAGTCATCAGCATATTGTATGCAGGTGGCTTGTGGGATAGCTAGATGAAGGTCATTAGTAAATATAGAGAAAAGAAGAGGTCCAAGTATGGATCCCTGAGGGACTCCTAAGGTAACAGGTAGAAGGGTGGATAAAGTGTTTTGCCAAAGTACTGCTTGTTGTCGGTTGTCAAGGTAGGATTGGAACCATTTTATGGAAAGTGGGTCTAATGAGAGAGATTTCAGGATGTTTAAGAGAATTTGGTGGTTTACCATGTCGAATACTTCGACCATTACCATGTTGATTTGTTTCTAACTTCAGAATATCTGCCTAAATACTTCATCCTTACATTTTCAAGGTCTATGTATTAGTTTCCCCTCAAGTGTTTGGCAGTGCTCTGTACAAACTCATACACCTTAAGTGACATTTTTCCTGTAAAAGCACAATTGAAATTTCTCCAGTATCTAATTGCACACAGGACAACTAGTTTGCAGTGACAAGCACTATCCACATAGTTGCAAACCGGATACGCTTGGCAGTGATTGGTATTCTCACTCCAGTCTAATCAATAAAACAGGGTCTGTTGCCATGGATATGAACTCTCCTACTATCTCCATTACTGGCTTGGTAGATTTGGGCATCCTGAGGCAATGTAGAAATTGCCTTATGCTTACTGACAACCAGTTAATTCTCAAACAAACTGATGTGGTATGTGAGAGATATATTTACACAATGTCACTGGAGGCAAATCTCTCACATAAAAGTAATCTTAATGTCAATAAGGTTGTTAGTAGTACACATGCTGCACCCATCATGCACAATTCATAGCAGACAAATTGACCCACATATGGTGAGAAACGTACATGTAATATTCCTAACCACAAAGACCTCCTATACAAAGTACACATAAGAAATACCCACAGCAGCCCGAAAATGTGCTCTTTCAAAACAACATCCACATCAACACATAGAGCTACATCCCATGGACCCTCTACCTCTAAGGCTATAAGGCAAGTCACCACACAATCCAACAATCTAGTTATTGGAGACTCCATCATAAGACACACTGATGTCCTTCTCACCAGGCTGAGTAAGGAGAAAGTTACAGTCAGTTGCTTATCAGGGGCTAGGATCCACCACATTACACATGTAGTCAGGACACTGGACCACAATTACCAATATGACTCAGCCATAATCCATGTGGGAGTAAATGACCTGAGATGTACCTCCCTAGACTACATGAAGAGAGACATCATAGAACTCTTGGAATATGTGTCTCAGGCTGGTATGAGCCTAGCATTGAGCAGCATTTTACCTTCTCCAAGGATGATGCCACAATACAAACAAAAGGTGATTGACTTTAATAATTGGCTTAGTTCCTGGTGTCATTCTAAGGGGGTGCAATATTTGTCAGCATGGAAGGAGATGGTCAACAGACCATGCTGCTTTGCCAGGGATTGTCTGCACCTCTCCCCTCTAGGCTTTCGAATTTAAAATAAAACATTCTTCCTCCATAGTGCCTCTTTTAGGCAATGCCAAACTGAAAGTACTTCTGACATAGCAAATGAAAACCAAGAAAATCTAACGGTATTACTGCTCAATGCTAGGAGTCTAAACAAAAAACTCCACTCCGTAGAAGGTCACTTTACCATAGAGAATGCAAATGTCTGTGCGGTCACTGAGACATGGTTTAAAGCTGCTGAGAGCACACCGAAAGTGCAAATTTATAACGCCTTTCACACATTCAGACCAGCTACTTCACAGGCAGGGACTAAAGGTGGAGGTGTCTCTATTTACCTCAAAAATAGATATACTTCAAGGCTGGTCAAACAGGACAATGCACTTGAGCTGCACCATGTTCATATCACTATAGGTAAAATCCAATACCACTTCCTTGCAAGCTATAGGTCCCCCTCTATGATCCAGGAAACCCATACAATCTATTTAAACTTATTAGAAACACTAACCATACAACCCAATACCATATTCATGGGTGATTTTAATTACCCCACGATTAACTGGGAATCCTATATGACACCAAACTTACATGCACAGAGATTTCTGGATTTTGTAAGCACAAAGTCCCTGGACCAGATAGTCAGTACACCAACCAGGGGTGGAACCATACTGGATATGGTCCTCAGTAATATGGGAAACTGCTGCTCACCCCCTAATGTAATGCTTTCCCTGATGAGGTCAGACCACAAAATGGTCTCCTTTGAAGTAAAACTAAAACCTGGACCCCCAGCTAAACCAGGAATATACAGGGACTATTCTAAGGCTAACCTCCTGCTATTAACTGAGAACCCTGAGAACACTTCTGCCTATGCAGAACTGCTCACAGAATCCCTGTACAAGCATGTTAATAGCTGCATAGAGGCAGCTGTACCCACCAGGAAGAAGTACAGAACTAACTCAAGAAACAAGCCACCCTGGTGGAATCACAAAATCAATCGGATGTATAACAGGAGGAAGAAGATCATGGCAACACCAAAACCCAAGATTCCTTTCTGTCAGTAGAAACCTAGCTCACTAACTCTCAACTGATTTTAGATCCCGCAAGACTAATCTCCTTATTTTTAGTCTAACTAAATTTCCCTCATCTTCCCAGTCCTTTAATATCTTCTCCAGGAACAAAACTATGATTACCCCAAGCACTCACGCTAAACTACTTTGGGTTGAAACTGACAACAATTGAAATTCAATATTCATGTAGCCCAAACCATCAAAAAGGTTCACAAGAAAATAGGTCTCCTGTATAGAAATAAACAATTTCTTACAAACAACACAAAAGCTACCATAGCCTCCACACACCTTCTATTAACCCTCCTCTGTGCCTCCCCAGTATTAATCAATCTCTGCAAAATTGACCTAAACCAACTGGAATCTTGCTATAAAAATAGCAAGATTTGCCACTGGAACTTTACATAGATTATGTCACTGTAGATCACTAAAACAGTTTAACTGACTCAAATTCCCACAGCTTCTACACTTTAATAAACTATCCTTTGCCCACAGAATTCTCCACCAACCTGATAAAACCCCTTATCTTCAAAAACTCATTCAACCATACACCACAGCTTGATCTCTTCACTCCAGTAACCAACACCTTCTAGATACCACCAAAGCCAACAACTCAGCTGGAAAATCCCTATTCACTAACCATATTCTTAAAATTTGGAATAAACTGCCAACCACAATAACTTCTAACAGCTCTACCTCACAATTCAAAAACCTTCTCAAATCATACCTACTGGACACCTGACTTTGCTCTTGTTACTCCCCTGGTTAGGCCCTCCTGATTTCCCAAACAAACTACTACTCTTTTTATTTTATATAACAGCAAGTAGTAACTTCATCTGTTAAGATTATAACTACATCGGTATGCATATAACCCTCTCAATCATTTCAACTGCAACTGTAGCATTATCATCTATAATGGGACTTTTTTCATGAAATGAAATGCGTGTGTTCAACTTTTTGTACTATTTTGCCATCAAAACGGTATCCTGTATGTTTGTTAAACTGCTAAAAGGTCTGTAACTGCTACTATATGCATGCTAGTATATATTAACAATATCCTTGTAACTGGAGCTTTTCTCTCCGGGGCTCTGCTGAAAAAGGGCCTGTGTCCAGTCGGACTTTCAGGGTAAACAAATGTAAAATAAAAAAAAATAAAAATAATAACTATGGATGAGAAACAGAAAATGTACCCCAGGACTGCCACCTATGCTAATAATGGAAACAAGCAGCTCCTAAATAAATTATCTCATAAATGTGTCCCCTGAAATTATCTATGGTATGATTCCTATTAGTCTCACTGGGGTTAATATATAGTTATCAAGTATGGGATGGGTAAGGCAACCTAACACCAAATGTGAAAGGTTAATTCAGTCCCTGAAAGGGAAATTGTCTAGGCTTAAAGTAACTTGTAGGGGCTGCTAGTCTAGTACTTATGAGCTTATGTATGTGTTTTGAGCACATATCCATTCCAACCAAAACAAGACCAGAAGTGCAACTTAACAAGCATTACAATATGTGTTACAAAGACTAGGGCTACTCATGTATGTCTAAGGCACAAAATAGTACAATAGTGTTGCACAGTACTGTATCTGCAACCCACTGCAATAATCCTTCAGGCTGTTACATTCAGTACACTTACACTGTACCTGTTAAGACAATTTTGACTAATGCATTTAGAAGCACTGACAAAGTAACATTCCTGCTGGGCTTTACATTACAGACCAGATGAAAAGCTAAACTTGTAAAAATAAGTAGACGTAAAAAAAGTAGCACTTAAGTTATAGGTTCATAGGTTCATACTAGGCTATCTGCCCTAGGGCATTTATAAGCCTAGCCAGAGTGTTTGGCTTTCACCACCCATTTCAAATTAATTTTGCTATGCCCTTTTTCGAGGTTAGTATACTGTGCCTCTGTCTAACAGTGACACAGAAGTGATACCCGGGGTAAACCTACGATCTCCCATCCACTCATCAAGATTCCTCTTGAAGAGAGTCAATAAGGAACTCTGCCTAACCTGGACTGGGATTTTATTCCAGAGTGAAAGGAGCCTCTGAGTTATGAATCTGTCCCTCCAGCATGTCCTATTTATTTCAGTGCTGAGGTTCAAGTCTCTCAAGCGCGTAGCTCGATGGGATTTGGATTTTCTGAGGTGCAGCATAGGTTCATAGGTTCATAGATTAGTATGTCCATTAATTCCGGGTTGGACATGGCTTTATACATCAGGCACAGATCGCCTCTGAGCAGGCGGTATGCCACTGAGTAGAGCTGGAGTTTCTTTAACCGGGCAGCATATGCCATCTGTTTGAGCCCTTTGATCCTCTTGGTGAGGTACTTTTTGGGTCTTTCCAGTTGCTGCAGGTGTCTGGTAAGGTACATCCCAAAAGGGGCATTGTAGTCAATTATGGGCCTGATGAGGGATGAGTAAAGAGGCACGATGACCTCCCCTGATCTAGATGTGAATCCCTTCATGATTAGGTGGGCTATATAAAATGTTTTTCTACCCACTTTGGCCACGTGGTTGTCAAATGAGAGACTGCTATCAACTTGGGTCCCCAGGTCCCTAATTACTTCTTCTGTACTTAATGGATTACCACCTATGTGGTAATTTGTGGGCACTTTGTTTTTGCCAAAGGGGATGACTACACACTTTTTGGCGTTTAGCTTGAGGCCATGGCTTTGGCACCAGTTGTCTGTTTCTATGAGGCCCTTTTGGAGGATGCTTGTGTCGGCTGGAGAGTTGATTATGGCACCCAGTTTGCAGTCATCTGTGAACTTGGCCAGCCACAGTCCTTCCGTGTTGGCCTGTACCTTCGAGAAATATATACTGAACAAGAGAGGTCCCAGGACTGAGCCTTGTGGGATGCCACTTGTAACTGGTTTGGAGTCTGACATGGCTCCAGCAATTCTAACCATGTGGGTTCTGTCCTTGAGCCAGTTTGCAACCTATCTAGTGACATAGGGGTTTATATTTAAGCTGGTGAGCTTATCTATAATGCCCGAGTGGGGTATTGTATTGAAGGCTTTTGCGAGGTCCAGGTAGGCTGTGTGGACCACCTTCCCCTCGTCAATGGCCTTGGTGACTGTTTCAAAGAAATCGACCGGGTTTAAGAGGCAGGATCTGCCCTTAACAAAGCCGAACTGGGTAGGATCCAGTGTCTGTAGGTCCCCAATATCTTTATTTATGAGGTCCATGATGATCCTTTCCATAGCTTTGCAGACCAAGCTAGTCAGGCTTATGGGGCAATAGTTTCCAGGATCCGTTCAGGCACCACCTTTGTGGATAGGGACCACTGTTGCTGTATGCCACTCTTTAGGTATGTATCCTGTAGTAAGGCTGAGATTGAACAGTAATTTTATGTTTGGGTTTAGCTCTTCTTGGAGTTCATGTAGGATGCAGCCCGGGACACCATCTGGTCCCATTGATGCTGTGTTTTTTGCTTTGGAGAGGTCGGCTCATACCTGAGCATCTGAGATGTCAGGAGGGCAGCACTCTGCTGGGATAGATATTTGCCCTTTTGGTGGGGGGGGGGAGTTTGCACTGAAGTGCAAATGTATGCAGAAACCTTAGTCAGAAACAAGAGAGTCAACAGCAGGATTCTAACTCGGGGTAATCAAGTTTTCTTCCACAGTGCAATGAGGAACAAGGCTTTTCACTGTACTTAAATCATGTAAAAACTACCCTCTGTGCACAATGATTATGCAAATTAGGGATCATCTTATTATTGTCTCTGAATCACTTGCTTTGTGTGATTAGCAAACCTGATCAAAATGATGGTGATTTCTACTCAATGCCATTTGAATGCCTGAGCAACTATTGTAAGCTCCATGCACACACACAGAAAGCCAGTTATAATTAGGGTGGAGAGCATTGCCATCTCATAATTAACCATCTGAAGATGGAATGAGTACATGTATTCCCAGCTGCATATAGGGGGAAGGATGGCTGCCATACTTCACAGCTTAAAGTACTATTGGAACAATAAATGTAATAAAGTATCAACATGTAGTTTGCTGTCTGCCATGCAAATAATGTAACCATCAATGCTCATCATTGCGCAGAGGATGGGAAATATGAAAATTGTTCTATGTATCAATTCTCTTCTATTTTTTTGAGATCTTTCAAGGTAAGACAACATAGCTGCAAAAGGAGAGGGAGAGTGCTCCTTCTAGAATACACAAGTAATGTAAGGAAGAGGCCAAGATCTCTCATGACATTTTCCATAAGCGTTACAGTGATAGGCTCCTGCAGGAGGGCTATACTGAACCACAGTATAAGGCTGATGCCTGAAACTGTTTGGCCGAGGCTGGGATCCATGTGAGCCATGCTACTGACATCTCAGACATTACAGAACAGTGTCATCGCCATTATACCATTATTTGGCTAAGCAAATATCCTGCCACTGCATGCCACCATCTAATTTTTCATTATGTTCTTCTTATATTTCCAGCCCATTCAGTGATTGATCAGAACAGTCATATGCAGAGCAGTAGACTACAGCACCTTAGAAAGTGAGGTGAGTAGATGCTGTCATAAATAATATATGAACCGATAGTAACAGCTGTAGTCATTAAAAATAATTACAACTTTATGCAGCATTACCACATGTCTGAGTCCTGACAACTCATGGGTATTAGTATGAGCATTACCACATGTGTGAGCCCTGACATAGCTCATGAGTATGAGGCATTACCACATGTGTCAGTCCTGACATAGCTCATGGGTATGAGCATGAGCATTACCACGTGTTGATACTGACATAGTTCATGGGTATGAGGCATTAACACATGTGTCAGTCCTGACATAGCTCATGGGTGACCATTACCACATGTCGGTACTGACATACTGTAGCTCATAGGTATTAGTATGAGCATTACTACATATGCTGGTACTGACATAGCTCAAAGGTATTAGTATGAGGCATTACCACATATCAGTATTAACATAGCTCATGGGTATTAGTATGAGGCATTACCACATGTGTCAGTACGGACATAACTCATGAGTGTTAGTATGAGCATTAGCACATGTGTCGGTACGGACACAGCTCATGGGTATTAGTTTGAGGCATTACCATATTTGTCAGCACTGACATAGCTCATGGGTATTAGTATGAGGCATTACCATGTGTCAGTCCTGACATAGCTCATGGGTATTAATATAAGTCATTACCACATGTGTCGGTACTGACCCAGATCATGGATATTAGTATGAGGCATTATCACATGTGTCGGTACTGACATAGCTCATGGGTATTAGTATGAGGCATTACTACATGTGTCGGTATGGACATAACTCATGAGTGTTAGTATGAGCATTAGCACGTGTCGGTACTGACACAGCTCATGGGTATTAGTATGAGCATTACCACATGTGTCAGTCCTGACATAGCTCATGGGTATTAATATGAGCATTACCACATATGCTGGTACTGACATAGCTCATGGGTATTAGTATGAGGCATTACCACATGTGTCGGTACAGACATAACTCATGAGTGTTAGTATGAGCATTAGCACATGTGTCGCTACTGACACAGCTCATAGGTATTAGTATGAGGCATTACCATATTTGTCGGTACTGACATAGCTCATGGGTATTAGTATGAGGCATTACCACGTATCAGTTTTGACATAGGTCATGGGTATTAGTATGAGGCATTACCACATGTTCTCAGTACTGACATACTGTAGCTCATGGGTATTAGTATGAGGCATTACCATATTTGTCAGTCCTGACATAGCTCATGGGTATTAGTATGAGGCTTTACCATATTTGTCAGTACTGACATAGCTCATGGGTATTAGTATAAGGCATTACCATATTTGTCAGTCCTGACATAGCTCATGGGTATTAGTATAAGCATTACCACGTGTCAGTCCTGACATAGCTCATGGGTATTAGCATGAGCATTACCACATGTGTCGGTACTGACATACTGTAGCTCATGGATATTAGTATGAGGCAGTATCATATTTGTCAGTCCTGACATAGCTCATGGGGATTACCATGAGTGTACTCAGAAGCTGCACTGTTTTTTGGCGAGTAGGAGACATTTTCCAGATATACTGTCAGCTGGTTGCAGTTTACTTTTTCTGGTATTTTGCCTAGATTGGGAAGAAATGAGACAGGCCAGAAGTGTATGGCTGAAGTAGGTTTAGATTCCTTGGGTACAGGTCTATAAAGCCCGACATCCAAACTGCAGCTCTTCAGGGGTCTGACTATTTAATCTCTGCAGTGGTAGAGGAACCAAAAACATAGATTTTCTCAGCCAGTTTGCAAGTCTAGAGGGATTTGTTTAAGTAGAGGTGTAATGTGTCTGGCTGTAATTTTTGATATGCAAACAGACACACTTGTTATTAAAAGTTTAATCTCCTCACACTCCCAATGTGTGAGCCCTCTGCAGATCTATTCTCTCTCTTTGTCTCTCAAATCAGGAATGTGTCTACAGAAAGGAGAACAGAGAACCGGAGACAGATCACTGTGCAGTGTGAATTAAAACTATTTTGATGTGCACAGTGAATAATAGAAGGGGCAGTTATGAGCATGTTGTGTTCAGTGGTTGCAACAGGTAACACACTCACCTTTCATGCTGAAAACTCATAAGACTGTAAGGGCTATTCCATTTCAGGTGCTTGGATTCATTTTCTAATACTGACTCTTGAGGGCAACATGGTGCTGGTGGTGGGGGTGCTGCATTCCTTTGTATGCCAGGCTTTGGGTGAGGTATAAAATGAAGGTCCCATCTACATGCCTTGGTGGTCTTGGTGGTATTTCATGTGGCTATAAAACAATCTCACAGCACTTACTGAAAAGAGTAGAAGTGCTTTAGGGAAAAGAACACAATGTTATAACTCACCAAATTAATAAAAAAAGTTGTCAAGAATTAAATAAAGAAATCAAGACGTATGCAAATATAACCATTTCAATACTTGTAAGAACAACAACAAAAAACTTTCTGGCAAGACTTTTCTGACTTTTTTTATATTAGAGAGGGTAAACAAAAAATTGAGGGGTGGATGGTGGGGAATGATGTTCTATATAGGGAGATGTAAATAGATAAAACTGAATGCTAACTAGCCACCCATTCTTAATGACCATATTTTGGTCAAAAGTGTATTATACAGGAACGTGGTTGTGGTCTAGTATAAAGGCTATGCACAGTATGCATGTTTATGTATATTATTGTATATGTAAAGGGATGGACTAATGTTTTTATTATGGTTACTGATCATGGATTAGGTTACTGACCACATATTTTACCCTGATTATACCACTGTTTGCCATTTTTAAATTGGAAATGTTTATGATTTTTATAAACTAAGTATGAAGTCCATTGTGACTATCAAGTTGAAGGATGAAAGTGTTCAATATCATTAAACTTGTTTCTACAAAGTCTGTCTAGTTTTTTTTTGGTTTTCATTTCAAGACTTGAATAAACCCCCATGAGCATCCCATGGCTCATTCTCCACATCTACCTAACCAAGTGACCCACAAGCTTTAGAAATAAATGATATCCAAATGTTGCGCAGTACAAAAGACATATTGGAATAGCCATATAATAAACTACCTTCAACTAAATGCAGAGAAATAATTTATATATATTTGTTTCCCGGTGCAGTGCACTGATGTGAAAATTAACCTCCTAAGACAACTGCTACACACTTTCTCAAAGAATAAAAACATAGGAGCCAGTTTCTTCCTCCCTACACAACCAAGTGTGAACAATATTTCTCTGAAAACATATGATTATCATGTGATAAGTCCAGGCAAAATCCAGTAACTTAGAATCCCTGACACTATGAAACCTCATAGCTGTCTTAGTATTTTTAGTTAAAACATTCTAGCAAGAAGTTGAGTGATATTAGTAAAGCAAAGATGGTGATAATTCAAAAATTGTATAACCTCACATTTCCAGTAGTTTGTATCTTTATTCATAATGAACAGCATGCTTAAAAGACCAGTGTTCACTTTTTTCTGAAACAAATCAATAAGTGTAGGGTAATGCTGTTTCAGAAAGAAAGGTAAAATAGCACTCGCGGATATCAAATATTGCAAAAGAACCTGAAAACGACCATCTGCCACAACAGCTATAGCTGAAATAAAGTAAAGCTTCTACTTTCCTATTTACAAATGATACCCATTTTCTTGGGAATCAAACTGTTACCCCAAACATAGAAAAATTAAGGTACCCCAAGTGTCTTCAAAATACTCAAGAAGAAAATACACAGGCGCAAAGTAATTAATTATCCCTAAAATGATAGATTTCAACAAATACACTTTTTGACATGCTAAGAGTATTACCCTCCTACGTGTAAAGTATATTATTTATTGGGTCAAATAAGCTAGCCCACCCATGATGAGAACATGCCAACCCTAATAAGTAATGCCTGAAACAAAAGTTTCATCAATGAAAGTCCTTGTTGAAAAAAAAAAAAACTTTGCATTTGTCTTTATTGAAGTCTATACCCAACACTTCTAATAAGGAGCAAAATAAATTATTAACATATCCCTTTCTTAAACAATGCACAGTATATCATCTATATAGCTATATAAAATATAATGTGTTTAGCAAAAAGAAATATGACAAACCAAGGAAAACATTTTAAGTTTAAATTCATGAATGATAATATTCTTCATTAAGACAAAAAAACAAAGGAATAAATGCACAATCTTAATGCAACCCATTACACAGAGAAATCATATTACAAAAAAAAGCATGGTAGCATACAAATAGAGTAAATAGCTTCAGAAATGAAACCCACAAACCTAACCCCAGAGTTATAAGCCTGCAATATATCTAACAACTTAGCATGAGAAACATTATTAAACTCTTTGAGGACATCTTCTGTAGAAAACAGCTATGAACTGTTAAATTTCACATATAAGTCTACCTATAAAACAATAATAATTGCTAAATGCTTTTACCTTTCCCACTTCCATATACATCATGTACTAGAAAAGAAGGGCTATATTTATTTAATCTAACATGCAAACGTTTAGTCAAAATCTTACTGTCTCTGTTAGAAATGAGCAGAAGCCTCAATGTCTTCAAGTATGGCTTTTCATTTCTTTTCCAAATGAATTTAATAAAACTTAAGAATGCGACTTATCCCTCATAAGTGCCCATCATTCTCATTCTCATAAGACCCCCCCCTCAAAATAAATAAATAAATGCATAAATAAAATAAAGCAACAATTGTGCTTCCCTAATGGATTTATGGGTCTACTGTACAAGACCGAAATCCCACTTACTCGGCTTTCATAATGCCGAGACAAAAAAAACGATAACCCCATATCACTGGCCTACGGGAACATTGACTTTCCACTCCAGGTAAGTAACCACTTGGCCAACCTAAAAAATAAATTAAGACCGAAGCAAACTAAACCCACTCATGTGGGGAGGCTTTGCCCTCCCAGCCCCCCATGTAGGGAGCTGCTTCCATCACACCCCCCTAACTGAATATACCAAATCTAAGATCGCACTACCACAGAGAAAAGAGGTAAATTTCAACATGGTGGCCAAGTGGTTACTTAGCTTGAGTGGAAAGTCAGTGTTTTGGGAGTCGGTCTTATGCAGTTGTCTGCCTTTTCATCTTGGTATTATGAAAGTCGGGTAACTGGGATTTTGGCCTCGCAAAGAAGACCTGGGATTTATATACAGTATAAGTAATCCCATCAATACCAGGAACATTATCAGGCATAACCAAGTCAAGAACACAATAAACTTCCTGTAAGGTTTTTTCTTCACCCATACACTGGGCTACAACAATAGAAAACCATTTAAGATTTTAATCAAAACATTAACTGTGTACTCCCCCTTTATACTACAAAATATATAATTAATGTCAGTGGTAAAAGATTCCCTTCATTTGTATAATCACTGGGGACCATAGACATCAAATCTGCCTTAGTATCAATGCTTTTTCAAGACCTATGGACGCTGCCTCTAACCTTCTTCAATAACAAAATGCAAGTTGTAATAAGAATCCCCATTAGAAAATTATAGCAGTTTTCAAAGGGACATACTTTCAAATAACCATAAAGGACTTTGTACTTGTTCAAGGTAAGAGTAAAGAACACTGCACAAATAAAATGTAGCACTCATAAGCTAAAGCCCGCCATGGGACAATTGTACATTTTTTAATGAACATTGGGGAGTTCCTATTAATAAGAATCATCATCCTAAATGCATATCAGGACAACATTTTCAAAACCACAGTACCATATCATGATATCTCAGATATTTATACTTCTAACACAAGAAAGTTATCTAATACCTTTACAAAGAAGGTCTTAGCTTCTTTTTATGAAGCTAATGTGAAGTAGTTTGTTTTCTAACAAAGTATTTAATAATATGCACATTAATAGTGAATAGTAACAAAGGCTGGAAAACTGCTAATGTTTTGGTCAAGTTTCAGAAATCAAAGACTGGCCTTTTAGTTTATTTTTCTGACTCATCTCCAAAGTAGGATATGGATCAATATGCACAACCTCCTTATGAGCATCCACTAAATCCTTCTGATTATCTTGGGGGCATAAAACTTCAAATTTATTGTATGATTCAAACATATTAGAACCCATCCCTCCTACATTCTTCATCTAATTCTTCTGTATCATTAAATTATTAATGTCATCATCTCCACGTCAACCACAACATATAGTACTGCAGCATTTGCAATAAGTATAGAACTAGGAACAGCAGAAATATCAGCAGAAGTAATAGAAATAATACTCACAATTTGAGGTCAGCCTGCCTAAAACTACCCAAAGACGTAGCAATTTGTACATTGAACCCCAGAACACTAGCTTAAATAATCAAAGTCACTAGAAAAAAACACATCTGGAAGTCTGGAGCCAAATTATCCCATGTTATCACAACAGTAACACACTTTCCCCTGGATTCAGCAAGTTCTGCATGGTGTGCAGGAATAGTGCAAGAGCTGCTGCACGCAATATGGCTGACAAGCGATTCAGGAACAAGTTCCTGGGACGTGCACATGCTCTCCTACACTATTCCTACAGGGACACAGCTCCTGTATGCTAATTACCCCATTTACAGGTGAAAATCATGCAAATGAGGTGAATTAGCAATCCAGCAAGTAGGCAGGCATCTGTGCAGGAATAGTGTAACCTGCAGAAATGTATTCAGCTACTAGCTGAATACATTTCTGCAAATTACAAAACGGAGGCATGACAGCACAAAAGAAAGCATGTACTCAATGTCGTAGGCATGCCAATGACCATTGGCATGGTAAATAGTTGCAAAATTATAAAAAATAACTTTTATTTTTTTGGTCGATTTTGGCCGTTTAAGCGTAGGGCAGCAGTACGCAAAGGGGATCGGTCTGAAAATAAGAAAAAAGTTGGAAATAAGCTTTTACACCAAAATCAGCATTCTGCCATAATAGTCAATGACATGCATAACACAACAATACCATGGAATAGTGATTGCTAAGTGGGAAGGCTGAATGTCAGTTTTGTAAACATGCATCAGCAGCAGTTTTATGCAAATGTGAGGACTGATACTGATTCTCAGATTTCCCCTAACAGTTAGCTTGCACCCAACCGTGTAGGTGCACCAACACCATGGTATAAGCATAAGAGGTAGATGATCTCATAAGGGGGAGTGTCATGCATGCTGTAAGCTTATTGGAGCTATGTGGCCCGTGTTTGCCCTTAGCTAAACACAGCTAAGGAAGGGGTGTGTGTCTGAGGCTGACTAGCAGTGTTTACTTTGCCTAAACGGGTGTGCACATCAGGTTTAAAAAAAAAAAAAAAAACAAGAAATAGCAGCTCTGTTCACATCTGAGCACTGGGTATGTGTGGCACACCTCTGGGCTTAAACGGGAAGGCAATGGGAAAGGAAAACAGCAGTAGGAAGGCAATCAAGGAGAACTAGCATAGCTGGCAGGTAAAATGTATCAGAATCAGCCAAATACACAGCCAGCAGTCCAGCCCAGCACACTGCTATAAACTATGCAAACACCTTTCACTCTAGTTTTTCCCACAAACTCTACACCACCGGTGTACGCAGATGGGGAAATTTTACCTGACAAAACTAACAAAATGATAGGGGCTGCTATCGCTCTCATACATCAATATGTGGGAAGAGGCTGAGGGTGGTGAGGATGAGAATACTAATGACCAATCCACAGTGAGGGTAAGGAGAAGAGTGTACAGACCCAGGGTAACCTACCAGGGGCTACATCAGCTGGAGATAGTGGAGAGCTATAGGGTGGACATCATACAGCAAATTGCTGAGCTGTGTCGGCCAAGCCTCACACACAGAACCAACAGAGGGGAACCCATCCCAGTGGATACCAAGGTATGTGTAGGCTAAAGAATACTAACCACAGGTACCTTCCAAAGGGCAACTGGGGATATCATGGGGATCTCACAAACATCAGTATCCAGGGTACTCCCCCATTTCTTGGATGCCATGTCAGCACATGCTGGTGAGCACATATATTTCCTCAACACCCGTGAGGTGTTGACCAGCAATATACGTCTCTTCCACCAAATAGCAGAATACCCTGAGGTAGTGGGTGCTATAGACTGCACGCACATGCACATCAAAGCAGGGTCTACATAAACCGCAAGGGCTTCCTCTCTATCAACTGCCAGGTCATGTGCGATTCTCAGGGCATTATAATGAATATGTGTGTGCTGGTAGCCCTGGAAGCTATCATGACTCCCACATCGGGCACATGACACAGCTGTACTACAGATTTGCCAGTGGGGATATTCCATATGGCCACCTAATGGGGGATGCTGGGTATGGACTGGAGCCGTGGCTGATAATGCACAAACACCCAAACAAGAACTCCATAATTAGGCACAAGCACAAACCAGAATCATAATAGAGGATGTGTTTGGGATGTTCAAGCCACGGTTCCAGTGCCTGAACATATCCGGTAGAGCCTTGCAGTACTCCTCAGCTGCATGTACACAAATTTTCATTGTATGTGCCATGCTACACAATATGATCCTGTGGAAACAGCTGCAGCAGGAACAGCATGAGTCAGGGCCACACAGCCCCCCACCATTGTCAAGGCCAGCACAGAGTGACTCAGTGAAGGAACAACCTGAGCCTGCCCATATAGGCAGAAGGAGGCGTGTCCAGTATGCCCAGGCTTTGGCAAAGAGGCAACGCATAGCACATACACTGACATGGTAGGAACCCAGGGAATGACCTCTCTCTGACTCACACATACAGTAAAAAGGATGCCAAACATAACACTGTCTGTGCTTTACCATGTATAGGGAGTGTACTATGTGCATCCGACATAGTCAGCCCTCCAACACCATTGTCAATACTGGCACAGCCACAAGGTAAGTCACTCTTCCTATCAATTGCTGAATAGAGTAGTATGTTCTGCTAGTTTTAGTTATGGTATGGATGTGAACATGCAAGGGAATCGGGTGACTGAATGGGATGGCAGCAGATAGTGGACATCTATATGGGCAGCATGAAATCCATAACAAATACTGGTGTCAACAAAGTAGGTAGTACTAGCCAGGGTGAAAAATCCCACTGCAGTACATGTCGTGGCCCAAATGTGTGTCCATAGGACACACACATGCATGTCAGTGAAGCTCACATACACAACAACAGCCTCAGCCAGCAGGACCGATGTAGATGACCATAAAGAAAGGCTGTGCTAAGGCCTCCAATTAATGGCAATGGAGAACAGCCCCCCTTCAGACCTACACAGACTGAGCACAATAGGCCAGGCAGTTGTATTTTAGTTCTGCAGGGTAAGATGTCTTAAACTGAATTGTAGGTCAATAAAACCTAAGATCTGTACTCTACTGATAAGCATCTAGTCTGCATGATAGGTCAGAATACAATTTTATTTTTATTTTTTATTTAACATTTGTTGACCGGGAAAGTCCGACTAGGTTCCACAGATCCTGTTTTCAGTGGAGGCCTGGGGAGAAATGCTCCAGATACATGTCTTTGGAATGTGGGAGGAAACTGGAGTACCCAGAGGAAACCCACGCGAACGCAGGGAGAACATGCAAACTCCACACAGAAGGCACACCAGCCGAGAATCGAACCAGAGAACCTCTTGCTGTGAGGCGACAGCATTAACCGCTGCACCACTGTGCCATCCAAAATGGAAGTCAGCAGAGTACCTGAAATACCAGTACAGCCATAGCAAATGTCTACAGTTGTCAGGTGTGCCCCCCCCCCCCACACACACACACACACACAATCCTATGTAGAAATGCAGTAACATGTACAAGTGGGTTTAATAACAGTGGAGCACAGATTATCTGAGCTGGCCCAATTTACAGGATAGATTGTTGCATGTGTATAATATGCAGGGCTCTGTGTGTTAGGTTGTTGTGTGTTGGATATTGCATGCAAGTGTCAGCATGTAGGCAAGGAGGGTTGTGTCCCAGTGGCCTATGGCCAGTACTGTTGATGACAGGGCCATGTTCTGACAACTGCAGTTCCAACCACAATGCATCCCAGCAAGACCCAGTTCAGCAGTCATCCATACTCATTGTTCAGATGTCAGTATCTGTCATCTGAAAGATGGACATTCCATGAATGTGGGCCCAGACATACACACAGTACACAGGTGGAAGTACCTTAGACAGAGTACATGAAATGTAACTGTCAACTGCACACAGCTGTGGAATTGTACATACAGGCTAGCAGCACGTTAGTTGTCTGTGTAGTATGGAATACTGATGTAGTCTGGCCAATCAATGGCAGACCACGAAAAGCACAGTTATGAAGTAATGAGAGACTGCCTATGTCCCCACACAAGGCAGCATAAGAGGAATGTCCTAGGTATATCTGTAAGTCAGCTGCAAAAACCTTACATATCACACATGCACTCAGCTCACCCCACCATCAGCCACAGGTTTATCACAGGTCATATCCCTGCTCCTGGGAATGAGTACAGTATGACCCCCAACTTCAGTATGGGAATACCCACAGAATGCAGCATGCTGAAGAGGATTCCCATGCAGGTGTGTCCCTACTGTAAGCAGCACCCTGCCAGCATCCAGACCAATGGATTAATATGGACAGGAACTATTGCCATTAACACCTCACACACTTACCCTGTCACCCCAGGAGAATCTGGTGGCTCGCAGCCTGGGACTGTAGGAGTGACAGAATGCACTGGCCTGTATCACTACCAAGTGCCCCACAGTCCTCTGTCAAAGGCATGCGCCTCACCCGTACTGCCAATGTATGTTATCTCATGGAGTCCCAAATAACAACATAACACAGTCCACAAAATAGAAATGCATGGCAATGTCAACAAATCCCAGTAGCATGCCCACCATGTCCTACTGCATGAACTGTGGACCAACCCCTAAATAATGATGGGATGAAGGGACAACTTTTGGGATACTTTGCAGATATCTCTCGCATAATGTTAGGAAGAGGATAGAATATCAGAGTGGGGGGTGTAGAAACATGGACGCCATGGAATGTAGTGTGTGAAGTCTGAAACTCTGATGTATGCCCATACTACCCCTGCCTGTAAACCCAGTAATGGGTGGCTACAAACCCACTCATAAACCACAATGTGAAGGGGAACTGACCAGATATATGAGCCCTGCCTCTGGGTAACCTGGGTGAACCTGTACAGATGAGAGGTATGGCCACAGCAGGATATGGCCATTATGTTATGTTGATAGATGTACAAGCAGGGGAACCTGAGCCACCACAGTACCAAGGTGCTGGACCATTTACACAGACCCATCAGCAAGTGTCTGCATCTCCCCTTCCAGAATGGTATGAGTGTGTAAGAATATGTAGGCTGCAGACCACAATACTGGACACAGTTTCATTCATCTTGTATTCCCCAGTAAATTGGTCCTGCTAGAGCCTTTAGCTTAATTACTGGCTTAGCAGCTCTTTTTCTTTTCTGTTTGTCTCTATAAGGGCACCGCATGGCTTTTATATTGTTCTAAAAACTGTTTTGAAAACTGTTCAGCACAAGTTATTGCACAGCATGAACATATAGTTTACTGTGTTAGTCTGTTCAGCACTATATATTGCACTGTTTAGAGATTTTATAGTATTACTTTATCATTTACCCCTTGCTTTCTGCTGCTTATATTTGGCTCTAATGCTGTATAACCCTGTCCTCTCAAATGGACTAGGGTCACTGATAGCATGCTGAACTGCTGAATTAATGTTTTGTTCTGTTTAATGGAGCCTATATTACCTAACTTGTATTGTTCATAGCATAATGCCTGCTGCCTTCCATTGTTAATCCCCTAAACCTAATCTTCCTCTACAGACTTGTTCTAGCCTCATCTAACCATAGCCTCTCTTTACTACTGTGCTTTGTTACACCCTCCCTTCTTCTCTAAACATCCCTTACCTTCTACCTTTCCCCTCTACATCTGCAATATTAACTAACTCCTTCTCCTCTACAGTAATCCATCCCGGGTGCTCCCCCCCTGCTTTAAATGCAAAAGGAATACCTCCAGCAATCACCTAAAGACACCCTAAATTGGCTAGCTTGCCTAGTACTTTGAAAAATACTACTGAGAAGACCCCCCCCCAACATGATTGTGTAAATGTATGTTGCTTAACACTAATTAAATGTAGACTTGATGTACTATCTATAATGTTAATCTGCCCTCCTGTGTGCGCATTCTAGCAGTCTACCGCAGACCGTTTGCCCTCTCCCCCTCCTGTTATCACTACCCTAGAATATAGTTAAACCTAAGACTGGTCCAACTATCCCTGCTGTTTGCTATCTCCTTCTACCATTAGGTGGCAGCATCTACCAATATAAATTGTAGATATTCTTTATAATCCCGACAAGTTTTATTTTTTTCACAAACAGTTGGTTATGAGTTAATATCCTTAGACTGTAAATATATTCTCCCCCCTGCTAAACCACCCTCTGTAAAGGTAGCCTTCATTTTCTGGCTGGAAATATTTAGCTCATACCTTCCAACTACAGCCTTATAGTGTTCTTGCCTGCTCTGTTTGTCCTATGGGCTCACTCCACTCCCCTACCCTGCCCCCAATCTTACCCCACCCTCTCAGCCTAATTACCCAATACCAGCTCCCCCCTCATTACTCCTCCCATCTATAGCCATCCTTCTTAAACTCTGTAATCTGTACTCCACCCAATAATTATAGTCCCCTCCTCTTTCCTTAAATCTCTAGAATACCTCCATCACTTTTTAAACCCTTTCTTCTTCATAGCCTTCTCTATTTTCCTAACCACTCATACCACTCTCTCTTTGCTCCAACAGGCTCTCATCAAGTTATCACACCCTCCAGTCCCCCAGCCTCCTCTTTATGTTCTGACTTCCCTTATACCATGCTACCTCATATTCCAGCTATGCTTGTCCAATACCACCTACAAAGACAACTACCATACAAACCCACCTTTCCCCTCACTCTTACTCCCATTTCCACTATATCTCCTCTTCTCTCATTCAGCCCAACCCTCTGCACCTATTCCACCCTAAACTCTTCTCCTCTAACGTCAAGATACTGTCACCTGCTCCAATCTACAATCTACCAAAATGCATGCCTGGCAGACCAATATAGCTAAAGGATATATCCTTCAACAACCTATTCCAAGCTGGTGATATTCATCCTAACCCTGGTCCTACATCCTGTATTAACAACACTCATCCCTTACCCTCTTCCTCCTATCTCAACACCCTAAAGATTTTTACAATTAATGCACAAAGTCTAAACAACAAAGTACACAAATTTCAAGCTTGGTTAAGCCATAACCAACCCGATATCTTAGCCATCTCTGAAACCTGGCTCAAGCCCTTTATCTCCGACTCTGAGATTCTGCCCCCAGGATTTCATTATCTTAGAAATGACCGACTAAATAAAAAAGGTGGACGCACTGCCCTAGTCTACTCCAACCTTCTTACCTTAATTCCCCTCCAAATTTCAATTCCAAAATTGCAGAACACTGAACTAACTGCTGGAATTTTAAAACTAAATAAACATAAAAATATCTGCATCACTGCCCTATATATCTCACCTGGTAACAATATCTCTACACTCAAAAATATTCTCCTATGGGCCTCTACTGAAATTAACTATGAAATGTATATCCTTGGTGATGTGAATATTGACTGGAATAAAATCAGTTGCCCCTCTCCCTCTCTATCCATTAACCTCTATAAATTCACTCAAATAATCCTCTCCATCACTCGACCTAACAAAATAAACCCTCCTGGATCAACTATAGATTGGATCCTAGTCTCAGATCCAAATAAAATAACTAATTCTGGCACAATTCCTGATACCTTTAGCGACCACCTCCCAGCCTTCATGCATCGCTCAACTAGTTCCTCCCCACACCAGCATCAGTACATTCAAACTCGTAACCTCAGTAGCTTCAACCCAACTAGTTTCTCAAATACTTTCAAACAAATGAACTGGCAAATTCTAAACATCCTTCCTCTTGACAAGGCTATAGAATACTTCAACTCTGTCTTCCTTGATACTTTAAACTCACTAGCCCCACTAAGAAACAAAAGGATAAAAACTAATACTGCTCCTTGGCTATCCAAAGAGACAAAACAGATTATGCGCCACAGAGACAAACTATGGAAGCTTTACCAAAACAATAAACTGGACAATACCTTGCTCCAATATAAACAGCTCCACAACTGTACAAAATGACTAATCACCAAAGACAAAAAATCCTACTATATCAAACTTCAGTCCAATAACAATAAAACCCCCCCAAAAATCTGGAACTCAGTAAACTCACTCCTCAATCCAAGCTCCAAGAATAATCCCTGTCCTGACCAAAGTAAATCTGATCTCGAATTAGGCTCTGAATTTAACTCATTTTTCATAGACACTATTAGTACCATCACCAAGACATTTCCCAATAATAACCCAACTGCTCTAAACTCTCCACCTTCTAACTCACCTCAATTGTTTGAACTCAAACCCATCTCCACTAACTTTATAAAAAAACTTTTGTCCAAACTTAAACCTTGCTCTAACGCTCCCGACAATATTCCCTCTTCCTTCCTAAAATGTGCTGCTGATGGCATTGCACTCCCAATCAGCATCATTATCAACCGATTCATAAAAGAATCATATGTCCCAAAACTCTGGTGCTCAGCTTATATTCTTCCTCTTCATAAAAGAACAAAAATACCAGCATCTCAAACTTTTGCCCCATTGCTTTGCTCTCACCAATCACCAAAATCCTAGAAAAATGCATCCACCTGCAACATATGCCTTTCCTGACCCAAAGCAATCTTCTCACTGCTAACCAGCATGGCTTCCGTCCAGGCCATAGCACAACTGCTCTACTTTCTTTTCTAGAAATTGTCAATCAAGCCCGAGATTCAGGCCACTTAGTTTCTACTGTTTTACTCGATCTGTCTAAAGCCTTTGATACTGTTTCCCACAAGCACCTTCTCTGTCATCTCTCAAACCTTAATCTCTCACACAATGCTTTATCCTGGTTCTCCAGCTATCTGTCAGACAGATCACAGGCAGTCAAATGGAAGAACTCCATCTCTTCCTTCCTACCTACCCCAACTGGCATACCACAGGGATCCATCCTTGGCCCAATGCTTTTTAACATCTTCATCAATAACTTTCACACTGCTGTTTCTGATACTAAAATCATTCAATATGCAGACGATTCAACCTTAGTCTGCTCTGCCTCAAACCTCTCTGAATTGCTGACTAAAACCCAAACTGCCTTCTCAACAACTGAAAACTGGATGCACCAAAACTACCTCTCTCTCAATGCAAATAAATCAAAGATTCTACTATTCCCTCCCTCAAAGACTCGCTCCTACGATAAAAACAAATTCAAAGTCTATAGTCAAACCAACTCACCTATAGAAGTAGTCCCCTCTGCCAAACTACTTGGCATTACTATAGATGAACACCTCAAGTTTGATATTCATATTCAACAAAATATTAAGAAAGACCACAAAAAGCTAGGTATGCTGTATAGGAATAATCGCTTTCTCTCCAACTCTACCAGGCAAACTCTGGCCTCAACTTATCTTCTTCCTTCCTTATTATACGGAGCCCCTCTCCTAACCAACCTGTCCTCCTCTATAACTTCTAAACTAGAAAACTGCTACAACAAAATCTGTAAATTTGCCTCTAAATCTAAAAATACCACCCATCACTGCCTAACCCTACAATCCTTAATTGGCTTGAACTCCCAAACTACCTAGACTATCTCCAACTCACTACTGCACATAGACTCATATTTCACCCAACAAAATGTCCTGCTCTGACTAACATCCTTCCCACTTATACACCCAACAGAGCTCTCAGATCTGAAAATCAGAACTTAATTAATATCCATAAACCTAAACGTCCTGCTGGCCAACTTCTCCTATCTTTCTCACTAGGCAAAAAATGGAATTCCCTTCCCTCCACACTAAGAACCATACCAAACTCAGAAAACTTTAAAACCCAACTATTCAAACACCTGTCCACTAAATGGAAATGTACCTGCCTTCACCCAACCTAATCCAAGGTGGTTCTCGCTCTAGTTCCCAAGCTCTACAACTCTCATAGTTATCTTCCTATGAGCCTATCTAAGCTCTCAACAATTTCTATAGCTTCTCTCTAAGCTCTCACCTCCTACAGCTACCGTCATACAGCCCAACGTTGTAAATATTGTAAATAGCATTCTACTGTTGATGTGTGTATGTAAAGCATATTTACATTTTTTTAAAAGGTTTGTATGTAAACTGTTTCCACACCTAACCCATATCTGTTTTCCTCAAATGAAACTGTGTGATCCCTACCTTCAAGCTTAATGAATTTGTTAACTATGCATGATACTGAATGCATTTATGAGTAACTATTCTACATAAGATCTTTAGTATTAACTATCATTTGTATCTAAATTGTATAATGCATCTTGGAGCTTTTCTCCCTGGGCCTCCACTGAAAATGGGTCAATTCGGCCCAGTGGACTTCCCTAAATTGCAAATAAATAAATAAAATTACTCTGAGCAAATAAGTATATCTGTCAGTAGTTGATGACATTATACATCACAGTGTAAAACAGTGACTCCATATCATCAACCTATCTACAGATATCTTGCAGAAACAGGTTGCTAGCTGTAGGTGTAGAACACAAAATCCTGCACTGGAGTACAACCTACCTGGAATGGATTCACACACTCAGTACAGAAGGTCATACTGGGCAGGCTCTTACACTTAGAGAAATGAAGCCCATGTCTGACAACAAAATACAGAAGGTCATACTGGGCATGCTCCAACACATAGAGAAATGAAGCCCATGTCTGACAACAGCAGTGAAATATACATATCTGTTATGAAGCCCATGTCTGGCAACAACAGTGGACTATACATATCTGTCAGTCGCAGATGTCTGTGCGCACACACCACATTGCATAGCATTCATGCTTTGCACACACATCGGATAGGAATACTGACACATATCTAAGGCCAACACACTATAATAGGTCAAACATACACACACAGAGATGTGGGGAAGAGAGAGGCAGACAGTGACAAAGAGATTGCCATCATGAGGCCTGTCCCATCCACCACACTCCCAATTGGCCAATATCACATGATGTGCCAATGTCAATCACTGTAGATATTTGCTTTTGGTAGCCCTCAGCCCTATAGTGTCTGTGGTGCTTGTGATAACTGTGTAACATGATAGTACAAATCAGTATTCATCTAACATTTGTATAGCCGGTCCTGTCAAATGTAAAGTTGTGTGTGATTGAGGGTTGTGTGTGTGTTTCCAGAGGAATGGTTTATGACCTATTCACACACACTGCACTTCCCATAGCCCGTGTTAGCACTCATGCTGATGTCAGTCACCTTGAAATAACCCTCTGGCCATTTCTCAGCCACATAATCTTCGTGGAGCATGTGATAATTGTGTAATGCTATAATGTAAAATACTAATTAGCTAGGAGTTCTAATCCCAGACATGGCAACTGTGGAACTGTATGTGTAGAGATTAGTGATTTTGAGGCCATTCACAGTCACTACACCTCCCATTGCCCTACTTTAGTAAGCCAGTCACCTTGAAATACTTGTGATGTCAGTCACCTTGAAATACCCCTTTGGAGATGGGCAAACCCTATAAACTCTGTGGCACATGCAATAATTTTGTAATGCTACACTGTACCATATTAGTTAGGTAGGAGTTCTAATCCCAGACATAGCAACTGTGAAACTCGTGTGTGTGTGTGTGTGTGTGTGTGTGTGTGTGTGTGTGTGTGTGTGTGTGTGTGTGTGTATAGAGAATAATGATTTTGAGGCCATTCACAGTCACTACACCTCCCATGCCCTACTTTAGCAAGCTTGCTGATGTCAGTTACCTTGAAATACCCCTTTGGACAAGGGCCAACCTTATAAGCTCCCTGCTGCATGCCATAAATGTTGAACAATGTAGTAGCAGTAACTACACAGATATAGGTTTGAATCTCATCTGTGGCAAGTGTTTGTGTATGTACATATGTATGTATGCACCTCAAATATTTTGGTCCCATTTACACCCAGTACACATCTCATAGCCTGACTTTAGCAGTCCTGCAGATATCATCCACCTTAGAAGTACCTGTTGCCAACCAAAACCATGTCAGGTCAGTGGTGAATGTGGTAAATGCATAACATAGTAGTCCAAAAAGATTGTTAGATAGAGGTTTGAACCTCACCCCTGGCAAATGTATATGTGTTTAGGGTAAAATTATTTTTGGAATCTCTCATCCACTACATCATTCAATGCCAGTATTTACAAAGCCTGGTGATGTTCCTCACCTTAGAAGTACTTTGGGACAACATCCATCTTGTAAGCTCCGTGGTGCATGTGGTAAATGCAGTACACTATAGTAGCAATACATAGCTAGGTAGGGGTTTGAATCTCAGTACTGGCAAGGCTCTGTGTGTGTGTGTGTGTGTGTGTGTGTGTGTGTGTGTGTGTGTGTGTGTGTGTGTGTGTGTGGGTGTCTATCATCAGTATCCTGTGTGGAGTTTGCTGTGATTGTGTAATAACATGAGGCATTGTGGGCCGGGTTTTGCTAAATTATTATATTGAGGACCTAGGATATGTCATAATGTCCACCTTACATGGACAACAGATGTCAAACACCAGAGAGGCTTGTGCAGACAATCCATATCCCTACATGTGACATTATGGATTGAACAATATAGGCAACCCTTGTATTACTCAGAGAACACTCTCCACCCATGTCTCATACACAAACACACTTGGCTAGGCAGCAACCACTATATTGGTAGTTCCCTGCATATTGCCTCACTGATAGTATCTACGGTGTGATTGCAGTGGATTACATGCCTGTTGACCACAGCAGTGCCACTGACATCAGAAAGTACTGTGATGTGTTACATCTCCTGACTGAGTGTGTGCTATTCAGCAAGTAAAAGACAGGGTACCCTGTTCCATTCCCGCAGTAGACAAATAAGTGCTTACAGTGGCCCTTTTGCTATATTCTCTACTCGATGCCTACAACAACTGTAGAGTCTGAAAATGTAACCCACAAAGGGAATACCATGCCTTATACACATGCTGTGTATGGACAGACATCAATAACTCCACTGAATACCTGTATCATGCTGTCAATGTAGGTGCAAGCACAAGCTCAGTTACATAGACAGGTCTCCTCAAATAAGGTCAGGAATTCTACATCAGAAAATAGCAATCTGTACACACAACATGCCCCAGAGACCTCAAGTACACTTCCACACATCAAAGAACATGCATGTTGGACATGTGCACAACCCAGACACTGTCCATGTTGTGGAATATAGATCACACACATGGGAAGCAGTGCACATCACTGGCCACCCACAATAGTAACCCAGATGAGTGGATGGTGAATACAATACCCACCTGTGGGGACCAGTCCAGGGACTACACCCCTAAGCCACACTGGAGACCTTTGTCATGTGGCCTGATGCCAAGGTATTCCCTTTGCCTAGCCTTCAGACCCATTCACCTACTACACACCTGTGAAGCAATGAACCTATGCATCTCAGTACAGGCAAGTGTGTGTGTGTGTGTGTGTGTGTGTGTGTGTGTGTGTGTGTGTGTGTGTGTGTGTGTGTGTGTGTGTGTGTGTGTGTGTCAAGATTAATGATTTTGAAGCCATTTGCACTCACTACACCTTCCATTGCCCTACTTTAGCATGCCTGCTGATATCATTCACCTTGAAATAACCCTTTGTATCAGTCATATAAGCCCTGTGGTGCTTGTGATAACTGCTTAATACTGCATTGTAGCAAACTAGTGAAGTAGGAGTTCTAATCCTGATCCTACCAAATGTGATAATGTGTGTGTTTTCCTGAGAAAGTGTGTGTGTGTCTCCATTGACACCTGCTTTTCTGGACATTCACACTTACTACATTTCCCTTATTCCTTCTTTAGCACTGTTACTGATGTCACTGTCCTTCAAAGATACCTTTGGACAGCTCTCCAACATGTAAGCTCCGTGACACATGCAATAACTGCATAACACTGTAGTAGCAACACATAGTCAGTTAGTGGCTTTAAACTCAGTATTGGTGTGTGTGTGTGTGTGTGTGTGTGTGTGTGTGTGTGTGTGTGTGTGTGTGTGTGTGTGTGTGTGTCATCATCCTGTTGGGGTGATTGTGTACTGACAGGATTCATTGCAGTGTGAGTTTTGCTACATCATTATACTGAGGACCTATATGTCCCATTGTCCACATTACAAGGCCAACATTTTCCAAACATTGTAGAGGTTGTTGTAGACAATCCTCAGGTATGAATGGGTACAACCATGTGCAATTACTATCTGACAGTAAGGATTAGTAAAAAATATAGGCAAATGTTATAATACCCACATACTACTCTCCACCCACGGATCATACACAAACATGTGTGGCTCTTACCCTCTTACACCCTTCCTTTCTTACTTTGTCTCTGTCTCTCTCTCTTTCTCTCTCTCTCTCTCCCTCTCTGGTGGATGTGGAAAAGTATATCTGTTTTGCACAGACAACCGCTTGAGTTTTGTAAGGAATGCTCATGATCAGTCTGTGCATGAATTGCAATCCCCCACTTGCTAATTGCATGTGGAACAGCTGTGGTATCATTCCTATAGCCAATTGCATGGAAACACACTCCTATAACCAAGTGCTTCATGTGGGTTTTTGACAAACAGCAGGACTTCATGCGGGTGTTTGACAAACAGCATCACAGAGAGTAGTTGGAAATACCTCTTAAAACATACCCTGTGGAGACAGGCCAACAAACAGGAGGGGGATGTTCCTGACATGGGGACAGAATGTTAAGTATTGCTGTTCTACATTTGAAGTAATGTTAATTTAACAGGGTTTGTGTGGATATGGCTGTTCTACATGATTTCAAGTCTGGCATGACAATGTTATGTGGTTGAGGAAACTCTCACCTGTAGGGCTATCTGCAGACTGTCCAGAGTTTGGAGTCTTACATATGTTGTGTTACTCACACATTTCCTGTCTTTATATATGCAGTAGCATACTCTGATGATTGCAGTCAGTACTTGGTGACATCCATGTGAGTTACTGACTTCATATCCCTCAGAAGAGATATGTCACAACAAACCCTGTTACACCAGGAAATTTCTCAGTTTATCACAGCAATATGTCAGTATTGGCCCTGTGTTTGTGCCTCCGTCCCCCAAACTGTCCATATAGCATGCAGTAAGAGGTGCATATGTACAGCACATCATTATTTACTGACATCATACCTGATAAGCCAGTGAGATATCAGATTGCTAGACATGTTATAGGTTCATAGGTTCATAGGCAGGTACTAGGCTATCTACCCAAAGGCATTTATAAGCCTAGCTGGAATGTGTTGGCTTTCACCACCCCCTTAGATTAGTTCCCTGTGCCTCTGTCCAGCAGAGCCATTGAAGTGATCCCTGGGGTAAACTTTCTGTTTCCCATCCACTCAACAAGGTTTCTCTTGAAGAGGGTTAGCGAGGAGCTCTGCCAAATGTAGATTGGAATCTTGTTCCAGAGCATGGGAAGTCTCTGGAACAGGAATCTATCCCTCCAGCACATCCTATTTATTGTTGTGGTGAGGTTTAGATCCCTGGACCATGTGGCTTGAGGGGATATGGTTTTCTTTAGGTGGAGCATGTCCATCAATTCTGGGTTGGACATGGCCTTGTATGTCAGGCAGAGATCACCTCTGAGTAGGCGGTATGCAACCAAGTACAGCTGGAGTTTCTTCAGTCGGGCTGCATATGGAATCTGCTTGAGGCCAGTGATTCTCTTGGTGAGGTACTTATGTGGTCTTTCCAGTTGTCGTAGGTGTCTTGTAAGGTACATCCCAAATGGGGCATTGTACTCTATGATGGGTCTGATGAGTGATGCATACAGGGGCCCAATGACCTCTTTCGATCTGGATGCAAACCCTTTTGTGATTAGGTGGGCCACATAGAAGGATTTTCTAACCACTTTGGCAATGTGATTATCAAAGGAGGGGTTACCATCTACTTGGGTCCCCAGATTCCTTATTACGTCTTCCGTATTTAGGGGGCGACCACCTATGTGGTAGTTTGTGGGTACTTTGTTTTTTTCCAAAGGGGATGACTATGCACTTTTTGGCATTTAGCTTGAGGCCATGGTTTTGACACCAGGTATCTGTCTCAGTGAGTCCCTTTTGGAGGCTGTCTGTGTCAGCCGGAGAGTCAATTATAGCCCCTAGTTTGCAGTCGTCTGTGAACTTGGTCAGCCATAGTCCTTGCGTGCTTGCCTTTACCTCTGAGAAGTATATGCCAAACAGGAGGGGTCCTAGGACTGAGCCCTGGAGAAAGCCACTTGTAACCAGTTTAGAATCAGACCTAGCTCCCACAACTCTTACCATGTGGGTTCTATCCATTAGCCAGTTGGTAACCCATCTTGTGACTTGGGGTTTATATTCAGGCTGGTGAGCTTGTCTATAATACCTGGGTGGGGAATTGTGTCGAAGGCCTTTGCGAGGTCTAGGTAAGCTGTGTGGACCACCTTTCCCTCGTCTATAGCCTTGGTAACTGTCTCAAAGAAGTCCACCAGGTTTAGGAGGCATGATCTGCCCTTAACAAAGCTGAACTGGGTAGGGTCCAGTGCTTGGAGGTTTCCAATGTCTCTGTTAATGAGATCCATAATGATGTGCTCCATAGCTTTGCAGACCAAGTTAGTCAGGTTTATAGGGTGATAGTTCCCGTTGTGGCTCCACCTTTGTGGAGTGGAATAACCGTTGCTGTGCAAAACTCTGTGGGCACATAGCATGTGGAGAGGCTGAGTTTAAACAGTGTACTTAGGTGAGGGGTAAGTTCATCTTTGAGCTCATGTAGGACGCAGCCTGGGACACCATCCAGTCCCATTGATGCTGTGTTTTTGGCTTTGGAGAGGGCTGTTTTAACCTGAGTGTCTGTGATTTCTGGGGCGCTACATTCTTTTGGTATAGTTATGGGCCCTTTTGGGGGTGAGAGAGGGGGTGAAGTTTGCACTAAACCTGACTGCCAGGATGTTGGCTATATCAGTCGATTCAGTGTATTTTGTGCTATTCTGCACTAACTCCGAGCAGATCTGAGAGTTGCCACTTAGATTCTTGACATAGCTAAAGAATGCCTTGTGGTTATCTTTGGAGTCCATGGCAATTTTTCTTTCAAAGGTAACCCTGGATGATTTTATGAGGGAATGTAGTTTCTTGCTGATACTGATCAGGGATGTCTTCCCTTCTTGGGATTTTACTCTTTTCTGTACTAGTTTCCTCCTTCTATTGTATAGCTTGTTTATGGCAGGGGTCCACCAGACTGGTTTCCTTTTCTTGGAGGAGTGAGTCTTGGTTTTGTTTGGGATAGCATTATCCATGCATTCTTGTAGGTGCCCATAGAGTGAATTAGTAAATGATTTTGCAGCTTGGACAGCATTATCCTTTATCATGGGGGCTTTGAAACTTCCCACCTCGGTCTTAAGTAACGGTAGTTTTTTTTGACCGCGGGTGGTGGTGGAATGTGGATATCCAGAGTGATTAGTTTATGGTCAGATCTAACCAGCGAGGGGTTGACCTCTGCTGCGGAACACCAGTCGCACATGTTGGTGATGACCAGGTCCAATATGTTGTCACCTCTGGTGGGGGTGTTGACCAGTTGATCCAGGGTGTTTGAGTTTATAAATTCTAGGAAATGTTGGGAAAGGGAGTTTGTACTTGAGTAATTCTCCCAGTTAATGTTTGGGTAATTGAAATCACCCAATATCAGGGTGTTTGGTAGGACCTTTATGTTTCTCAGTGTTTCCAGGAATGCGGAGTGGGGGACCTGGGCCATGGTGGGTGATCTGTAGCAAGCTATAATTTGAATAGCAGTTTTGCCCATTGTTAGTTGCATGTGGATGATCTCTGAAGCATCGTGCTGTGCCACTAACCTGGAGGTGTGGGTATTCTTGATAAATATGGATACTCCCCCACCCTTTGTATTTCGGTCCAGGTTTTGTAGCCAAAATGTATGGTATGAGTTGTAGCCTGGTAGTGCTGGGGTGCTCTCTGGAACCTTAAACCAGGTTTCTGTTACTGTACATATTTCGATTTTCTTCATACTGAGGAGTGTCTCGAGTGCATGCATTTTGAGGTTTAGACATCTGGCATTTAGTAGCATTACCCTCAGTTTTTTGTTACTTGTGCTATTTACGGCGGTGGGTTTGTCTTTTGAGCCTTGCCTAAAAAAGGCACTATGGGGGTTGCAAGAGCCTTGGCCAGTATTCAAAAGCCTAAGGGTGACAGGTGCAAGCCATCTCTAGCAAAGCAGCATGGCTTGTTGAGCATGTCATCCCAGGCTGACAGACACTGGATCCCCTTTGAATGACACCAGAAGCTTAGCCAGTTGTTGAAATTGATCATTTTTTCTCTATACCGTGGTATCATTCTTGGTGAGGGCAGGATGCTACTCAGGGTCACGGTCATACCGGCCTGGGCTATGTGATCAGAGAGCTCCTCCATGTCTCTTTTCATGTAGTTCATGGAGGGATGGCTCAGGTCATTCACACCAACATGGACAATGACAGAGTCATACTTTTACTTGTTCTGGAGTGACCTGAGTGCTTGTGTTATGTGGCAGATCCTGGCACCCGCCAGACAGCTAACAGTAACCTTCTCCTTGTTCAGCCTAGTGAGTGGGACGTTAGTTTGCCTGACTATAGAGTCACCTATTACTAGTGTGTTGGGTATGTTATTTTGCCTTAAAGGCTGTGATTGTGTGGCACACTGGTTTTGTGAAGTATGTGTTTCATGGTTTGTGTTGGGAGGTGGAGGTTGATTGGATGTCTGCTTTGGAGGTCTCTGCTGCTTTTGCAGATTTTTATTTAGAGCCTCCGAGTATGTTTGTGTGTATTTATGTGTGTTTTTGCCAGTGCTGGTTTCATAGGTCTATGTGAGACTGGTGGTATGATGCAAGTAATTCCCTTCTCCTCTTGACTGCCTGGTCCAGTCTTGGGTTGAGACAGCTTAGCCTCCAGTTTGGCTGTATAATTGCATTTCTCGCATGTATTAGTGTTTGGTGGAAGGAGGAGAGGGTTGTCTGTGTACATGAGGTGATTGTAACATTGCCTCAAAATGCCCAGATTCACCAGTTGGACTGGAGAGTACACCTGAAACTGCCCTTTGGACACGCCTGGATAGGTACAGTGAACTGTTTTACTGATTAGCTGGTAAGGTGGAATAGAGAGCCTTGTCCTTCTCTACAGTATAGGTGGGTTTAGTGCTAAGGTTTATTAGTGTTTGCTATGAGTTTTGAGCAACTGCCGGTATGAGAAGTGAATAGTTTGAGTGCTTAAGTTGAAAGTTTGTCTAGTTCCAAGGGAAAAATTGAAGAGTAGACTTTGTGGAGCCAGGAATAGTTATACCCTAGCTAACTGGTGCTGCTTGGCTCGCAAAACCGCACAAATGCAGGTTTTATAGCAGAGAAATGAAAGAGATAGAAATTAGACCAAAATGGCCAATAAACTACTAATTTCTGGGCTGAAACCACTCCTCCAGGGATAGATAGGCTGCTCAAACTCCCTTTCTCACAGTGAACAGAGAAACTTCCTTCTATTCAAGTAAGGTATGGGCAAACACAGAAACTTGTAACACAGCCCTGAATTCAGCACTAACCTGAAAACTGGACTATACTAGCTTAGAAAGGCAGGAAAACCAGTATTTTTTTGTTTGTTTTTTTCAGAAAATGAAGCATATACAATCAGAAAAAAAAAACAATTTAAATACACAGAAATGGCTATCACACTTGAGTGTGTAGCCTACAACAGTTAAACAGGTAATTTAAACACAAAAACGACTTTGTTAAAGTGCAGACAGTAAAATAAGTACAATATGTAGCTGAAACAAGCTTTTTAAATCACAGAAACTCTAGAAAATTGGCGTTTTAGGTGGAATTAGCTAAAGGCAGCAAGAAAATGCAGACAAATTATACTTAATCACTCCAAAGTCTCTCTTTTATCTCTTTGTTGCTGTAGAACTCTGCAGGGCACCAGGCAGAAGCTTGCTGAGCTGTATACTAGCGCAAAAACCTTGCAAATGTGGGTTTTATAGCAGGGAAATGAAAGAGATAGAAATTAGCCTAAAATGGCCAATAAACTATTAATTTCTGGGCTGAAACCACTAGTCCAGGGACAGATACGCTGCTCAAAGCTCCCATTCTCACAGTGAGCAGAGAAACTTCCTTCTATCCAAGTAAGGTATGGGCAAACACAGAAACTTGTAATACAGCCCTGAATTCAGCACTATCCTGAAAACTGGACTATACTAGCTTAGAAAGGCGGGAAAGCAAGTATTTTTTTTCAGAAAATAAAGCAGATACAATAAAAAAAACACTTTAAATGCACAGAAATTGCTATTACACTTGAGTGTGTAGCCTACAACAGTTAAACAGGTAATTTAAACACAAAAATGACTTTGTTAAAGGGCAGGCAGTAAAGTAAGTACAATATGTACAACAACAAAAACAGCAGAGTTGAACCCAAAACAGTGCCAAAAGTCCACTAGTAATCAGAATAAACACTGTCGATGCCAGGAGTTGCTGTTAAATAACTTTTAATTCCACAAATGAAACACAGACTGAGCGCTTTCATCCCCTCATGGGGATTTCATCAGAATCTAATATTCCCCATTATTATCCCCTTTAAATACCATCTGATATCTGATGTCATCATTTAATTAATCAACAGGCATTTCATTTAAAAAGATAGCAACCATATAAATCTCAAAAAATGTTCCTATGTATATGTTTTAAAAACTATTAGTTTTACAATATATTCTAGGTCCTGGGTTTAAACATATTTTATACTAATCTAAAAAAATATATAACATATATGTTAAAATCACATAAAATGAAATATTTGAATTAAATCATGCAATGTTTATACACTCAATATTTACATGTATTGTTCAGCCCTTTTAATTAAAACAGGCTTAATGGATATAATTTCATTTAATCCAGGAGGTATATTAGCTTGCAGTCTAACCTGCCATCTAGTCTCCTTTTCTTCTATCAAATTCTTATAATTCCCTCCTCTAGGATTTCTAAGTACTTTTTCTAAAATGCAGAATTTAAAACCTTTGCACCTAGTAGACAATTGTATGTGTCTAAATAGGGCATTGTTATTATTACAAGTGTTTATTTGATAGCCATGTTCATACATCCTGTCCCTCAATCTCCTTTCTGTTTTCCCCACATAGAAGCTCGGGCAGGATGTACACATGGCTAGATAAACTAAACCCTTAGATTGACAATTCCCACATTCTGGTCTAACCTCAGACTTTAAAACATTTTGTAATTTAATGTACTTATCTTGACAAATAAAGTGACACTGGGAGCATGTCCCACATCTATTAGTTCCTGTTCTATTACCTACTTTAACCATCTCTTTCTCAAAATTCTTTTTTAAATTCAACCCCACCTTGTAAACAAAATTTGGAGTATCTCCCCCTATATCCCATAGTTTTGGATTTATTCTAAGTATAGCCCAATTCTTCTCTATAATTTTCTCAACTTCTTTAGTTTTGTAACCATAGGGAATTATCATCGCCCTTTCATATTTTTTACTACTATTCTGGTTCACATCTTTACTTCCTTTTCTTGTAATCCATCCTTGTTTCCCAAGAGGGGCTTATATTTGTTCCCCCATTCTCCTTTAATATATGGGAAGGACCCATATGTGAAATAGCTGGATTTATGGAATATTTAAATAATACAACATCCTTCCTCAGATTTACATACAGTTATGATAAGAAAAAGACCAATTTTTTGGATGCAAATATAGAAATTAACAATTCAAAGTTTACATCTAAAATATATAGAAAGCCCACGTTTAGTAATTCGTATCTGGAATACTCTAGTAATCACCCCTTGAAGCAGAAGAACAGCATAGTGAAAGGACAGCTAATAAGAGTAGCGAGAATGACATCTAACTATGATGAACTACATAAAGAATTAACAACAGTGGCTAACATGTTTCTTGAAAGAGGATATCCCCATAGGATGGTAAAGGACACACTAGAATATATTAAAGGAGAATGGGGGAACAAATATAAGCCCCTCTTGGGAAACAAGGATGGATTACAAGAAAAGGGAAGTAAAGATGTGAACCAGAATAGTAGTAAAAAATATGAAAGGGCGATGATAATTCCCTATGGTTACAAAACTAAATAAGTTGAGAAAATTATAGAGAAGAATTGGGCTATACTTAGAATAAATCCAAAACTATGGGATATAGGGGGAGATACTCCAAATTTTGTTTACAAGGTGGGGTTGAATTTAAAAAAGAATTTTGAGAAAGAGATGGTTAAAGTAGGTAATAGAACAGGAACTAATAGATGTGGGACATGCTCCCAGTGTCACTTTATTTGTCAAGATAAGTACATTAAATTACAAAATGTTTTAAAGTCTGAGGTTAGACCAGAATATGGGAATTGTCAATCTAAGGGTTTAGTTTATCTAGCCATGTGTACATCCTGCCGAGCTTCTATGTGGGGAAAACAGAAAGGAGATTGAGGGACAGGATGTACGAACATGGCTATCAAATAAACACTTGTAATAATAACAATGCCCTATTTAGACACATACAATTGTCTACTAGGTGCAAAGGTTTTAAATTCTGCATTTTAGAAAAAGTACTTAGAAATCCTAGAGGAGGGAATTATAAGAATTTGATAGAAGAAAAGGAGACTAGATGGCAGGTTAGACTGCAAGCTAATATACCTCCTGGATTAAATGAAATTATATCCATTAAGCCTGTTTTAATTAAAAGGGCTGAACAATACATGTAAATATTGAATGTATAAACATTGCATGATTTAATTCAAATATTTCATTTTATGTGATTTTAACATATATGTTATATATTTTTTTAGATTAGTATAAAATATGTTTACACCCAGGACCTAGAATATATTGTAAAACTAATAGTTTTTAAAACATATACATAGGAACATTTTTTGAGATTTATATGGTTGCTATCTTTTTAAATGAAATGCCTGTTGATTAATTAAATGATGACATCAGATATCAGATGGTATTTAAAGGGGATAATAATGGGGAATATTAGATTCTGATGAAATCCCCATGAGGGGATGAAAGCGCTCAGTC
>NC_056726.1:1161588778-1161666278 GCF_019279795.1 Protopterus annectens
TGGCCACAGACACAAAAACTATGCCTGCCAGGAGTTCCACGGGCACTACCAGATATAAGACCAGATATGGTACTCTCCCCTGATGATGACAAATGTCCGCTGGATCTGAGTCCCTGTTGGGACCAGCCAAGGCCACATGCATGTGGCCTGCTGTGTTGTAGTGTGGACAGCCCCCCCCCCCCTTGCAGTGGTGGTGCTGGCACTATGGGAGTGGCTGTGACTTGTTGGACATCCACGTAGACTTCCACCTGTTGGTGTTGCTGACCTATGTCCACGTGGCTGTCACCCTCCTCCCACTACATGCTCTAACACAGACATGGCATGGTCGAGGATTCCCACCATCTCACCCAACTGTCTATCCAGGACATCTGCAAAATAAAGGGGGGGCACCTGCAAGATCATGGATGTTGTCAATAACAACAGAATGAGTAGCCCTCTGGAGCCTCAGAATAAGTCTGGTACAAAGTTCTATACATGCCTGTGCCTTCATGATGGCCCGATACATGCGTCTGGTGACACCTGCTGTGGCACTTCTGTCAGAGGCATGATTGCCAGCAGCCCTCCTATGAGCACCCCAGTACATCTGCCTGTGTGGTACCTCGCCAGTCATCCAGCAATGGCTGCTGTGTACAGATACATTTGCCAGTCACCACACTGTCTTGTCCCATGCCACCACCTGCCAACTGCCCCTCATTTATGGCCACTGGTGATGGGGTATGTATAGGCAATGTGACTGTGTGCAGGGATGGGGTGGATAACAGTGGGATGTCAACTGATGGCACAGCTTCAGCCGCTGACAACCCCATCTGTGCCTCACCATACCTATCATCATTGTTAGAGTCTGTATGGACACTAACATCAATTTGCCTGAAGGAGGGACCCTGACCCACCTCGTCACCTGTGAGGGGAAAACAAAAAACGTACTTTAAGACCTATACATCATTGCTTACCTCTACCCACACACGCACACACACACACACACAGACACACACACACACACACACACACACACACACACACACACACACACACACTTACAGGTGAGGTGGCACAAAGATATTACACAGGCCTCTCATTACCCAAGTGTCAACATGCATTACATATGGCACTCAACAGCATGCACTGCAGCTATACTCAATCCCTGTTACCAAAATATAAATCTCTGTGATGCATGAGTTGTATTAGTAGGTGATGCCCCTTCCCCTGGAACATACTGCACCCATGTACATAGCATTGCTGTACACCTGTTCAGCACTATGGCATGTACTGTGCACCATACCTCACAAGTGTACACACCATTGCTGAATGTGTATATGTGTGGCTGTTACGTTTGTTCTGTTGCTTACAGCCCCTATGTATTTGTCTGACACATACCTGGGATAATATGAGGACAGATATCAATAGTGAATGCCTCACATCTGATTTGCAGATCTCATCATCAGTAGTGCAGATATGAGCAATAAAGTCCAATTGCACTGACAACCTTCAAAGGTTACTGTGGCAATGAGGAGAGTACACACCCTTATTGACATGCCACCCTCTTCCCCAATATGTCATGGGCCACAATACTGCATATGTTAACATTACACACACCTGATATGTGACATATGACCTGTGCAATCAAATGCAGTATCAAACAAATGTATTAGTTGTGCAGATGCTAATTGAGATGCATACAATATGTGGGTTGCATAAGTGTGCACACCCTTAACATGATGGTTTGTTGCAATACCTGTTAAGTGAACTACAGCAGTCACTATTCCTGGAAGGGGTATACTAGCATGGCCCATCTTCACTTGACATTATTTGGTCACTCTGCCCTACAAATGTCTCCCAACTCTGCCAGATTGCAAGGTCAGCTCATGTGCACAGCCCTTGGAGGTCACACAGTGCCTTCACTATTGCTGTGGAGTCAGAGTTATGTCTGGCACAATGCATGACCTTGATTGTGTTCAGATACAGCCATTCTTAGCGGGCTTTGGAAGTTTGCTTCAGTTCACTGTTGTGTTTCAGGATGACACCCTCCCCATCCTCAGCCTTTTTGCAGATGCTTGACAACTATGGGCCACACATGATTGTCATTTTGCAGTGTCCCAAATTCAGAACACCATGTCTACCAGCCTACTTCCTGCTAATGAACAGCAAACCTAAAGGTGTACACTGGCACCAGTAAGGTACAGATGGGAATGGTGGGCCTGAGGTGGAGTGAGGTGTTGCTTGTGCAGCATATGTACCTTTAATAATACTTTCTGTAGGTCTCACTCTTGGTCTTGGTACACCATTACACATTGCAACACATGCCTATGGGAGACTTGTTGTTATGCATATGCTACCTGTAGAGACCCCTGGATGATGTCTCCTGTGGAACAACTCTTTCATCTGATTACCCTAACCCATATGCCACACTTATGCAGAGTCCAGGCAATTGTTGACACAGGAATTGCACAGGCAGTACTTGCTAGGCAGTCCTGCAAGTCCCTCAGTGTTGCTGCATGTTTCTAGGCAGTCTCCGTGACCAGTTTGCAACATGTGTTGTCATCTGTCTTGGATGGACATCTGTTTATTTTCTACATTAATGTTGTCCCATACTTCATCATCACATGCATGCTTGTCTGCACTTTTTGCCATGGTATATGCAATGGTGAGGTAAGGCTACGTCTCCCACTCCTGAATGCTACATTTTGGATATGGGATCCATTCCATGGTTTGTAAGATATGTGCAAGCCATGTCTGCCTCTGTTACAGGTGAGTGGGCAAATGTCATGGACATACTTCTTGGACAGCAGACCATTACTTGGTGTGACACTGAGGACCTGTACTTGATGGAAGAGTGAATGATGTCAGTACCTCAAAAACTGATTCCACAATATGTTATTTGGAGTGTGTGCACACATATGCTTCCAGTGGTTGTTAAGGTATGTATTACCCATATTTGTTGTCCTAACATAGGATTCCATATTACACATTCATTGCTCATGTTAGGATGACATTATAGGTTGTAAAAGTTGTGGAATGTGGTATTGTGATATGCCATTGTGTAGATCTGTAACAGCTGCCATTGTAATAGTGGTATATACACTGTTGTAGCCACTGTATAAGGGTAATGTTTCAGACATGTCCCTGCTGTAGGCCATTTGTCCCAACATTATGTTCATCTCTGTCCACACATCTTGCACTGACAGGTTGTTAGTTATACGGCTGGACTTTTACATACCCTTCAGATATGCCACAATGGTGACCACTGTGATGCAATGCAGTTAACAGCAACAATAAGTGAACATGTACAGCATGCATTAGGGTAGGTGTGTTAAAAGTGAGCATGGCAAATACCACAGCCATAACATGGCTGGTGTATTAGCAAACCTGAACAAAAAAACTCCATATTCACCAACAACAGGCTGCTGCCCCAGAGGTATATCAGAGGGACCTACATAGTTGTATGAGAGTTGTGATGTCAGTAGCCATGCCTATGACATTGGTACAGGGTGAGAGCAGCATTTCAGTACATCAACAGTACAAACCCACAATACAACAGATTATGCATATCTGTTCATTACTACACTGCAGCAACAGACTATGATATCTGACATATGCATGAAGATACTTCACAGATGAAGATGGATAAGCAACAGTGGTCTTCTAATGTGCTCTGGAGCCTTACCTGTATGCTCCTCATCCATTGTGTGGGTAGCCCCCACCTACACAATGCTATCATCAGGTTCTTGACTTGGCTGGCGGGCAGGTGCCCCAAGGCTGGCGAGGAGCTTCTCAGCATGTGTCAATGGGGGCTGGATGACATGACACCCACCTGTGGCTAGCTGGTCCCTCCTAACTGCAACAGCACGCTGACAGGCATGGTGGATGAGGTCAGTGCAATGATGTCACACCTGTTTATAACTGCGATTATGCAGGCCAACATCATTTACCCTATGGACGAGCTCATTCCACAGGGCAGTCCTCGCCTGCAGATCATGAGCCATACACCCAAAGAGGGTTCTGTGGTGATGCATGATGTAGTTGATTAGTATTTCATTCTCCTGTGGATTATAGGCAGGGAGATGCTCTCTTGAGATGGAACCTGGAAGACATAAACAGGAAAAAAAGTTCTGAGGACATCATACTGCAAGGATATAGTAGTTGTTAATTGACATCTCTCTCCCTCCACCATATCTGCAACAATAACCTGAACACACAAATTAATGGGTATGTTTACACCAAACCTACTGTTGGGGCATATGTCCTATTGTGCAACAAATATTGAAATGTGTTTTTATTCATGTTCCTTGTTGAAACACTATCATTGGTGGCCTGTTGCTAACAATGTAACCTGCATGCGATTGTAATGGCCACTGTGGTTACATATGTGCATGTGTTCTGTTTGCTATGCAACTGCTCCAAATCTAGTGTTTTGGTTAATGCAAATATCTATGCATGCTGGATTGTGTTGACTATTACTATCCACATATGTTCTAACACTGCAACACAATAGCATATTTGAGAAGACTGTTCCGAGCAGAACCACCTCTACCACCTCATCTGGCCATGGCACCAGGCCAAAGCACATCTGAGACCCAACCCAGGACCTCCTCATCTGCTGGTCCTGGACTACCTTCAGCTGGAACCACCTCAGAGGATGGTGCTTGCTCCCCACCCCAGGAGCGCAGACAAACAGGATCCTGTAACCTGAAGTCAGGTCCAGGGTCTGTTGCATAGGGAGCTCTGCAGAGAATTGGAGGATCTGTTATACCAATTTGAGGCCCTTGTGACACAATTAGAGGTTTGGCCTGTCCCGCCTGCTCAGCCCTCAGCACAGCCACCTTCAGGGCCATGAAGCTGCAGTGGCGACTGCCCATGGGTGGGGACCTCAGTCCCACTGTTTCCATTTGGGGTGGGGGCTCATGGTCTTCCAATTTCCAAACACCCCTACCCATCCAAGGTGTTTACCCACCACGTCTCATATACCGCCCCTGTATGCTGTCTTATCTATCTTCTGACCCAACCTACCTCCACAAATATACCTACTATCTTTCCCCAACATCCCACTCTCACCTTAACAAAAAAGAGCAATCTGTTCCCAACACAAATTTCACACCATACATAATGTCCAGTTCGCACCCGCTTAAGACTGCTTAAAGGTGCCTTAATCACTCCGTATCCAACAGCCCTTGTTCTGGCCAGCAAATAAATTATCAGCCCTTGCAAGTGTGTAACCCAGGACCCAGCACACCATAGCCACATCAATTTACCAGTAAGCCATCTGAGCTGCAGATATGTGTGATGTTTTCCCCAACATATCATGCAGCACAGTCATTCAACAATAGGGAAATATGTATTCATATATATATATATATATATATATATATATATATATATATATATACATATATATATATATATATATTATATATATAGGTTCACAGGTTCATAGGTAGGTACTAGGCTATTGGCCCTAGGGCCTATACAAGCCTAGTCAAAAAGGCCACCCAAGAAAATTATTTTCCTGTGCCCCTATCAAGCAGAACCACAGAAGTGATCCCCGGGGTGAATTTCCTATTACCCATCCAATCATCAAGATTTTTCTAGAAGAGTGCTAATGAGGAGCTCTGTTTGACATAGATAGGAGGTCTGTTCCATAGCATGGGAAGTCTCTGGGATAGGAATCTATCCCTCCAGCATGTTCTGTTTATTGTGGTGACAAGGTTTAGGTCCCTAGAGCGTGTAGCTCGGAGGGATTGGGATTTCTTTAAGTGGAGCATGTCCAACAGTTCTGGGTTTGACATAGCTTTGTATGTTAGGCAGAGATCGCCTCTGAGTAGGCAATATGCGATGGAGTAAAGCTGGAGTTTTTTGAGTTGGTCTGCATAAGGCATCTGTTTGAGGCCAGTAATCCTCTTTGTGGGGTATTTTTGTGGCCTTTTCAGTTGTTGTAGATGTCTTGTGAGGTACATATCAAAAGGGGCATTGTACTCTTCAATGGGTCTAATGAGTGATGAGTAGAGGGGAACAATGACCTCTTTTTTCTGGATGAGAAACCTTTTGTGATGATGTGTGCCACGTAGAAGGATTTCCTGACCACTGTTGCAATGTGATTATCAAAGGAGAAACTACTGTCCACCTGTGTCCCAAGGTCTCTTATCACACTTTCTGTGTTAACTAGACTACCGCCTATGTGGTAGTTCATGGGTACAGAGATTTTACCAAAGGGGATGATAATGCACTTTTTGGCATTGAGCTTGAGACCATGGCTTTGACACCAGGCATCTGTCTCAGTGAGATCTTTTTGTAGGATGTCCACATCATTAGGAGTTTCGATTATGGCTCCTAGTTTTCAGTCATCTGCAAATTTAGTTAACCAAAGACCTTCTGTGTTAGCCTGTACTTCAGAGAAGTAGATACCAAACAGGAGAGGACCCAGGACTGAACCCTGTGGTGCTCCACTTGTCACTGGTCAGAAGTCTGATTGGGATTTTGCTACTTTCACAGTGTGGGTTCTGTCAGTAAGCCAGTTGGCAACCCATCTTATGACATAGGGATTTATACCTAGTTTTGTGAGTTTCTCTATAATTCCAGAGAGGGGGTGGTGTTGGACGCCTTGGCGAGATCTAGATTGGCTGTGTGAACCACCTTACCCTCATCTATGGCTTTGGTGACTACTTCAAAGAAGTATATCAGGTTTAGGAGACATTATCTGCCTTTTACAAACCCAAACTGTGTGGAGTCCAGAGTTTGGAGATCTCCAATGTCTTTGTTTATGAGTTCCATGATGATATGTTCCATGGCCTTGCAGACCAGGCTCATCAGGCTAATGGGGTGGTAGTTCCCGGGGTCTGTTGTGGCCTACCCCCTTTGTGGAGTGGGATAACCATCACAGTGCGCCATTCAATGGGCACAAAGCCTGAGGTGAGGCTATGACTGAACATGGTACTTAGGTGGGGTGCCAGTTCATTCTGTAGTTCGTGTAGAAGGCAGCCTGGGATGTTGTCAGGTCCCATGGATGCCGTGTTCTTGGCTTTGGAGAGTGAGGTTTTTACCTGTGCAGCCGTGATTACATGAACTTTGCATTCTTCTGGTATAAGGATGGGCCCTTTAGGGGGTGAGAGGGGGGTTACAGTTAGCAATAAACCTATCTGCCAGAATGTTGGCAATATCAGTAGGTTCTGTATATTTAATGTCATTGTGCTGTAACTCAGAGCAGATCTGAGTGTTGCCATTGAGATTCTTGACATAGCTATAGAATGCTTTGTGGTTGTCTTTAGAATCAGTGACAATTTTGTTTTCATAACTAGCTTTGGAGGATTTTATAAGGGATCTCAGCTTCGTACTGAGGCTGACCATGGAGTTCCTCCAATAGTGGGATTTTACTCTTTTTTGCAACAGTTTCTTTCTTTTGTTGTAGAGATTGTTTATGGCAGAAGACCACAACATTGGCTGCATTTTTTTTTGAGGATAGCATCTTGCTTCTGTTAGGGATAGCACAATCCATGCACTCATGTAAGTGCTTATAAAGTGCATTTGTGTAGGATTCAGCAGTCTTACCTCTATTGTCCATCTGCATGGGTGTCGTGAAGTTTGCCACTTCTGTCTTAAGAAGCGTGAAGTTAGCTTTGGAGAAATTTTTTACGGTTGTTTTCCTAATGGGGGGTGCAAGTGGGATGTGGATGTCTAGGGTGATTAGCTTGTGGTCGGATCTGACCAACGAGGAGCTGACTTCTGGTGTGGAACACTGGTCGCCCATGTTGGTGTTGAGTAGGTCTAGGATATTGCTGTCCCTGGTGGGGGTGTGGATAAATTGATCCAAGGCATTGGAATTGATGCTTTCCAGAAAACGTTGAGCAAAAGAGTTGGTACATGAGTAGTTTTACCAGTTAATGGTAGGGTAGTTGAAATCACCCATTATTAGAGTGTTGGGCTGTACCTTAATATTTCCAGTGTATCAAGAAAAGAGGAGTGGGAATCCTGGGACATGGCGGGGGGTCTGTAGCAAGCTACAATCTGGATTGTTGTTTTTCCCAGAGTTAGCTGAACTTGGATAATCTCGGATGCATTATGCTGAACAACTAGCTTGGAGGTGTGGGTATCCTTAATGAACATGGACAAGCCTCCACCTTTAGTGTCTTGGTCTGGGTTTGGTGGCCAAAAGGTGTGGTATGAATTATAGCCTGGTAATACAGGGGTGCTCTCTGGAGCTTTGAACCAGGTCTCTGTCACTGCACAGATGTCAATGTTCTCCATTTTAAGGAGTGCCTTGAGGGAATGCATTTTGAGGTTTAGACTTCTAGCATTGAGTAGCATTACCCTCAGATTTTGCTTGCTTGTACCTGTTACGGTCGTGAATTTGTCATTTGAACCTTGCCTAAGAAAGGTACTATAGGGGTGGCAAGAGCCTTTGCCAGTATCCGGAATGCCAGGGGCGACAGGTGCAAGCCATCTCTGGCAAAGCAGCGTGGTCTGTCGATCATGTCACCCAGGCAGACAGATACTGGATTCCCTTAGAATGACACCAGAAGCTTAGCCAGTTGTTAAAGTCAATCATTTTGTCCTTGTACTGTGGTATCATTCTGGGTGATGACAGGATGTTACTCAGAGCTAGGTTTATACCTGCCTGGGCTACAAGATTGGAGAGCTCCTCCATGTCTCTTTTCATGTAGTTCAGGGAGGTACATCTCAGGTCATTCACACCAACATGGACAGAGTCATATTTGTACTTGTTGTGGAGTGACCTGAGTGTGTGCGTTATGTGGTGGATCCTGGCACCCAACAGGCAGCTGACAGTATCTTTCTCCTTGTTTATCCTGGTGAGCAGAACATCAGCGTGCCTGACTATAGAGTCAACTATGACTAGAGTGTTGGGTACGTTATGCCTTATGGGCTGTAGTTGAGTGGCACACTGAGCATGTGGGCTATGTGTCATTTGGGTTGTGTTGGGGGGTGGAGGTTACTTGCATTTCACCTTTGGAGGTCTCGGTTGTTTGGGCAGATGTTTACTGAGAGCCTCCATGAATGTAGGTGTGTGTTTTGTGATTCTGTGTGTGTGTGTGTTTTGGTGGTGTAGGTTTTGAGTGACTATGTGATGACTGTGGTGCGGTGCACGTGTTTACCTTCTCCTTTTGACTGTCTAGTCCAGTCTTCGGTGAAGAGAGCTTTGCTTCCATTTTGCCTATATAAGTTCATCTCTCACAGGTCGTAGTGTTGGGTGGTAGAAGGAGACGGCTGTCTGTGTACATGAGGCAATTGCTGCATTGTCCCAAAATGCCCAGATTCATCAGGTAGACAGGAGAAAACACCGGGAGCTGACCTTTAGACATGCCTGAATTGGCGCTTATTTATTAAGTACTAAAAACTGTTTTCCTCTAGACAAGTGAGGAAAGTTGAGTGCTGTAGCAATTTGTAACTTATTTAGTGCTTACAATGAGTTCTGAACAAGTGCTGAGCTCAAAGAAACAGATTTGAGTGCTAAAACTAAAAAGCTGGCTAGCTGCAAGGGAAAATTTGAAGAGCAGACTTTATGGCGCCAGGAATAGTTTAACCCTAGTTAAGTGGGGGAAGGGGGGCTCAGGAGCTCACAAACAGTCCTGGACAAAGCAAATCCATATCTGGACAAGACCTGCCACCGGAAAGGGGGGAAGCAAGCTTAGAATTTTTTTTTTTCAGTAAAAGTGGAAATGGAGAAAGCTGGAACAGAAGTTAATTCAAGGTTAAGAATCTGAGTGGGTTGGCCTTCACAAATGTTCTCTATTAGATTGAATGAACTAATGTCACTAGACTGGGAGGATTGTCACAGATCAAATATACAGTATGGGTGGGCAACTGCAAAGCCGCCAAGTATAAGAACACCACAACACTAGGGAGAGTGGGTAGGAAAAATTACAGTTCCTAGCTGTAGCCACTAAATGAAAGTTTTAAACAGATCAAGGCGTAAGCAGATTCTAGAGAATGCTTTTAACTGTAAACAGACAATTATAGTAATGCACACTATTACAGTTCCCAGTTCCTAGCTGTAGAACACAGAAACCTCATAAAATCATATATTTATATATATATATATATATATATATATATATATATATATATATATATATATATATATATATATATATATATATATATATATATATATATATATGTGTGTGTGTGTGTGTGTATAGATATATATATATATATATATATATATATATATATATAGAGAGAGAGAGAAAGAGAGAGAGAGGGACAGAGAGAGAGGGCATTCAGACATTGGGTCCACACTCTGAACCTCCTTCCTCCACAGCTGCACTGATATGCCTTGCTACAAAACAGAGCGTCATATGTGGACACAGCCTAACATTAGGGGGGATATATAGGGAAAGATCGTAGATATGTCTATTACAAACCTATGAAGTTTGTGCATGATACATTTCACATTACCATGACTGTTCTGAAGGTGGTGGGATATGAAACTCATGTGTCTATCATGACTTCATTACTTCCACCTTCAGCTATTTGCCAGACTAATATACATGCTTGCAGGAACAGAACAAACACTATGATGGCTTACAACTTGTCATTCTGTGCAGATCTGCACAGTTGACAGGTATGGCTCACTGCCCACAGGGCCATATGCTATGTCCATAGCAGTTGTTCAGCAGGACATCATTACAGCAACAAGTCTTGATGGCACATATACATTTTTCAACATCATCTATCCCATTATTACAAACCAAGTACTACATTCAATTACATGCATACATGTTTCACATACCTGTTTTATTATTGTGTCTCTTCTGTGTACCACTTGGATATCTTCCTTGTTTGCTTGCTTTTTAATTTTTTGTTTGTAGTATTATTTTTTTGTGTTATTTTTGTTTTTTTCTCTCCTCTACAGGGATCGAGCTAGTTTAAATAGGTTGCAGCATGGCTTTTGTAGGTGATGCTCATGATCAGGTGATGGCCTCTGCACAAATTGGTGTTTCCCCACTTGCTAATTGCATGCAGCCATCTGTGTATTACTTCCTATAGCCAATGTCATAGCAACCCACTACTATAAATTACTACATCATGTGAGCATTGTCCCTTTATCTTTCCTATACGGAACACATCCTTCTTGTGTTTGGACAGCAGTGTTACAGACAACAGGTAGAAATACCTCTTACAACAGGACTTGCGGATACAGGCCAACTACATGTTTGTAGAAGGTTCCAGATCTATGGACAGTGTGAGTATTGCTGTTATATGCACTGAATACTGCTAGTTTTACAGGGTTTTGTGCACATGCTAGTTTTGCATGGAATGCAGTATGTCTGCATAGCTCTCAAATGTGGACCTATCCACATGATGGCCAGAGGATTGGCTATGTTTTGTCTGTTCACCACACAAGTCTTGTCTCTGACATATCAGTGGCATTCTCTCTGTTGATTGCTATCTGTACATGTCAACATCCATTTTTGTTTCTGACTTCATTTTCCTGAGTAAGGGTATGTTGCAACCAATCCTATAACACCAGCAACTTTCAAAGTGTATAACAGCAATATTGCAAATATGGCCTTGTGTTCCAGCCTCTGTCCTCCACATATATACCAGGCTTTGTCCAGATGTCATGCAGTAAGAGGTTGTTAGGTAATGGCCTACCATTATTTAGTGCTGGCATTCATGGTATAATTCCAGTGATGTTGTGGACTCCCACACAAATTGTGGGGTAGGGTACATATATATATATGAGGGCTACAGCTGGACAAAACATGTGTGACCTTGTACAGTCCAGAGGTTAGTGTATGGAAAACACTGTTATATGCCCTTGTAAGTCTTTTTATGGGGGAGGGGTATTAAATTTCACCTAGGCTGTTACAACAGTTGTAAGCGGGTTTGTGTGGGTTTGCACAGCAGTAGGCAATGCTAACTTCCAGTTAAATATGCTTACAGACAGCCTGGCAGTGCTTAATCTGTGTAGCCATTGCTTGCCGTCATGCAAACAAGCTTAAACCCACTTACTGCTGCTTAAAAGTGCTTACTCCCACTTACCCCCATGCTAATTTCTTTAAAAGAAAAGAAAAAATGGGGCATGCAGAGGGAAAAATAATAGGGAAAGTAGCTAGGGATGTGCAGGATGGGTGTAGGGAAGGTCTATAGTTGTCCATTTCGTCTACAGCAACAGCTGAGCATATGTACTGAATTTAGAGATAGATTTGGACATTCAAACCCCTGAGAGAGGGATGAGGACAACAATAATGTGTTGTGAAGCCAATTAGACCAGATTACATGTGTCCAGTGGACACGTGTGCAAAATGGACAGCCATGAATGGGGCAAAATTTTTTTGGGGAACAGATTGCCCTTTTTTTTTAAGGTGAGAGTGGGATGTTGGGGAAGGATAGTAGGTATATTTGTGGAGGCAGATTGTGTAGGAAGACAGACAAGACAGACAAGACAGCATACAGGGGCGGTATATGACACATGTGGGGGGTAAACACCTTGGATGGGGAGGGGTGTCTGGAAATTGGAAGCCCATGAGCCTCCAAATGAAAACAGTGGGACTAAGCTCTCCAACCAATGGGCAGTCACCACTGCACCTTCACGGCCCCAAAGGTGGCTGTGCAGGAGGGGCAGGCTGAACCTTTAAATGCACCACATGGCCCTCAAACTACTTTTGGAGCTTGCTACGCACCAATCCCTGGACCTGACTTCGAATGACAGGATCCTGTCCACACCCGCTCCCAAGGGGGGAATGAGCCCCATCCCCTGAGGTGGTTCCACCCAAAGGTGGTGCAGGACCAGCAGACGAGGAAGTCCTGGGGTAGGTCCCAGGCATGCTGGGGCCAGTTGCCACGGCCAGATGAGGTGGGAGAGGTGGATCCACTGGGACCGGCCTTCCCATACGTGCTATGGTGTTACAGTTTTAAAACATATGTGGGATAGTAATAGTCAACACAATCCAGGATTAGTTATAACAGCATGCATAGATATTCCCATTAACCCAAAACACCAGATTTGGAGCAGTTGCATAGCAAACAGAACACATGCATATATGGAACCACAGAGGCCATTACAATGCCATACAGGTTACATTGATAGCAACAGGCCTTTAATGATAGCATTTCAACATGGAACATTAATAGAAACATATTTCAATATTTATTTAAGAATAGGACATATGTCCCAACAGTAGGTTTGGTGTAAACATACCCATTGATTTGTGTATTTCAATTACTGTTGCAGATACAGTGGGGGGATGTCAATTAACAACTTATATATCCTTGTAGTACTCACAACTTTAATGATCATTCCTCTAATCACTAAGGTACAGGTATTATTACAATAACCTATTGATTTGGTTTGGGCTGTGGTATGTTTGTACACAGTATATACTTCAACTATCTTATAGCTAAATCCTTACATCTATTAACTGGTAGATCTTTGGAAGTAATATTTATAAACACTACCTGACTGTTTCTACACATATTCCCAGATTCAAAGTTAATATTATGCACATAACTCTCAATGTCTTAATGCACACACTCTGGACAAAGCTTGACAACATGGGGGTACAAATACGGACATGTTTTGAATATTGCTGTCATAAACTTGCATGATTGACAGGATTTGTTTTCATATACATTTTCTGAAGGTTTTGAGGTCTGAAAATCAAATTTATGTCATTATTTCGTGACTACAATTCTGAAATCATCCCATTGATTTGACAGAGGGACAGAGGAACAGGCAGAAAATATGAGCCAATTATCTGGACATTCTGAATAATCTGTACAGTTGAGAGGTATGATTATGCATACACCTTACTACCACTCCCAGGATTCAAACCATGCCTGTGTCTGCGAAAAATACAACAATTTAGAGTGTGCTATTTGGATATTTCTGTCTATCGCTTCAGTGTTTTCTGTCTAAATCTCTCTTGGTTGTACAGTCTGACCTTGTAATTACAACAGTCTTACACAGTCATTCCTACACATATTTTTTATGCAGCACAGTATGAGAAATAGTGGTTGATACAACATTAATATTCTGATATCAGATGTTACTGCATGCTACATGTCAGGTCATACTATACCAGAGTAAACACTGCCAGTCCAGGATTTACATCTTTATTGACACGCACAGTTTTCTTATCTAACAGACCTGTGGAGGAAATGTTCGTTAACACTTCCTGACTGTTTCTATACATATTCCCAGATTCCATTTATTATTATGCACATACCTCTCAATCTCTTAATGCACACACTTTGGACAAAGCTTGACAACATGAGGGTACAAATAGGGACATGTTTTGAATACTGCTATCATAAACTTAGAGAGTTGCATGAGGGACAGGATTTGTTTTCATATACATTTTCCGAAGGTTTTGAGGTCTGCAAATCAAATGTATGCCATTATTTTGTGACTAGAATTCTGAGATCATCCCACTTATTTGCCAGGGGGACAGAGGAACAGGCAGAAAATATGAGCCAATTATCTGGACATTCTGAAAAATCTGTACAGTTGAGAGGTATGATTATGCATAAAGCTTACTACCACTCCCAGGATTCGAACCATGGCTGTGTCTGCTAAAAATACACCAGTTTAAGTCACAGTAGAGTGCGCTATTTGGTTATTGCTGTCTATCTCTGTTTTCTGTTTAAGTCTCTCTTGGTTGTACAATCTTATCTTGTACTTACAACAGTCTTATACAGACATTCCCAGACATTTTGTTAGGTAGCACAGTGTGGGTAACAGTGGTTAATATAACATTACTATTCAGAGAATGCAACAATAAATGCCAGACAATATCAGAGTAAACTGAACCAGCCCCGGATTTAGAACTTTATTGCCAGGCAGGTACAGTTTTATTTAAATATGACCTATATGGGATTATTACTATCATATTGTCTGGTTTATACAGTACAACCTATACAACAGTTTTTATACTGCCAGATGACTTTCTACTACTTTATATTTATTTGGTATGACTACTACAAGCAGGATTGTTACTCACCAGCCTGGTGATGCAGCCTTTGTAACCTACTAGCATGGGCTTCCTGATTCACAGCCCACTCAGCTGCAGCTGTAAAGGGAATAGAGAAATATTTAGGCATACCTATCCATCACATATACACACTGGACTTTAGTAAACAGTAATGGTATGACTACTTACACACTGCTGGGGCATCAACCTTCTACCTAGCTTCATGGACCCACTCATCCAAGAACTCCCTCTTTTTCTGTTTCAAGTCAGCATAGTAGTGCCTGACCTGCTCACCAGTCCGAGGGATACCAGTGGCACTGGTGAGATCACGGGCAAGATGGTCTCTGGCTTCCACTTTATATTGGGAGCCCTGGTACTGGCCCTGCGGCAGTCTCTCATCATGTTTTTTTTTACCAGGAGTCCTACCATGACCTTGGACTTCCATATGCCCCAGCACTGTGCCCGGAAGTGCAATCCCTCTTCGACTCCAGCCATCCTGCCTACAGTGGGAATTTGCAACCAGCTATGAGCTGTATTCCCACCTGTGGGGTTTAAATATGGCCAATTTCCCACCCTTTACTGTAATTGGATGGTTTTGAATATGCTGAGCTAAGCTAAGCTATGGGCAAACCTGCTTAGCTAATGTTGACATTGCTTAAAGGGATAGGTTCAGCACTGCTTACCAATGGGCAAATCCACTTAGATGGGCTACTCATTGCTTAGCAGTCCTATTTACACAATGCTTACACCTAGTAAGCAGAGCTGTGCAATGTTTAGCATTGCATATTTTTCATTTTATAGACTATCTGCTGTATGGCATTGATTCATCATTCATTACATATTATAACTTTGTTTACTGTTCCTGACGTCCCCCAATGTGCTTTCATTACATTTATTCATGTGTGACTATACTGTGTGGGGCACTTGTGTTTATATGGGGATTTCACAACTTTATTAAACTGACACCTCACATCTGGACCTAATGCAGTACTCCAGTTATCAAATATATGCTATTTAGTAGGTAATACTAAAAAATTGTTTATGTACTGCTTTCACATGTAAAATGTGAATTGGTTACAGTGGGGATCAAACTGGGAATGGCTGCTCGGAAAGTGTATGCTCTAATCACTACACTATTGCAATACTGCTTCCATTGGATGTCTCTTGCTATTTAACTTGTTGTGCTCTTTAAGCTGGACTAAGAGTAGCTAAGCAACAGGCACATCCATGCAGCTATGATTAAACGTTATCACATTTATAAAAAAAAAAAATAAATTTGTTGTGTTATTTTATCTATACCCTTCAGAATATCCCTGCTAATGCTAAACCTGTTATCTTATCAGCTTTCTGCTTTGTGTGACAATTGTCCCTTTTGGCTTTGTCCACATTACTTACTCTGACGAGTTGGGAGGTATGCACTATGTGCTTTTGCTGCCTGTGTTATCCTAAATAACTTCTGGCTTGGTAGGGATGATTGTCCCTTATACCTTTGACCACTGATTTTTGTTTTCTAGATTGGGTTGGGGGTGTTACGAGCATTCTTGCTAATTTTTAATTCCCAAAAGGCAATTCTGGAGTGCAGGGTGTGTGTGTTGTGAGAGCTCTGCTCTCAGACACACCCCTTGCACTCGTACATAGCTCTGTGTCTATTTAACACCAAAGGCAGCTTGCCTTTATGAATATGTAAGGTGTGCTGCTATGCTGTATGGGAATAGTCCCTGCCGTGCAGGAATAACTTATTCCTGCACGGCTGCTTCCTGAATCCTGGGGTTTGAGTTGGTCATCATAATAAACAATCCCATTTAAATCTGGGATAAACAATAAACAAAGCAGACAATAAAATAATTATCATTTCATAGTAAAGTCAATGAAAACAGGGCAAGCTCATGTCAAGAAACAGTCCACATCCCTAAGCTTGGGAATGTCAGGAACTGAATCATAAGACTGCAGTAATGAAGCCATTGACATAAAGTTCATGATGAGGATGGAACGGATCTGAATGTCAAATAAATGAAGATAAAAGCTTTTTCATGGAGACAAGGAATGCAAGTCATTATATTTCATCTGCTGCTTCCATGTCATATTTACTACTAAAATTAATTCACCTTTGTTTTTCTACTTTCTTAATAATATGTACATGTTGTATCAATTGTGTATAGGATTGTCTACATTGTCTGATTACCCTGTTTGTGAATTTGTTTTGGCTTATCTCTTTGTGAATTTCTTCACCCAGGTAGTGCCTGCAAATGGTCTGTTGTTATCAGTGTACTACCCTGGTAAGGAAACTAACTAAATAAATAAATAGTGTCATTACATTTTTCTAAAGACAAATAAAACAGACCCCAGTGAACAAAATAAATAAACAGCACACTTCATTTTTGAGACACAAATAAAAGAAAGAAAGAAAAACAGCTCCGACCATAGTACAATTATGTAAAGATGAAATGCCTAAAGATTTCAAGACTGTAGTCCAGAAAGTATGCCTGTTAGATATATCAGCATCCAGAAAATTAAAATGCAAAACATTTTATCTAGGCAGCAGTTATATTTATGAGATAACAGCTGCATAAGAATGTCAAACAGGCTCATATGTTCTCAGAACTGACAATTCTGGCATCAACATGAGCCACGGATGGTCCACTGATGCACTTTCCTATACCGCCAACAAAACAGGGCAGGAAGGGACTGCCAGAATGTCAGCCTACAGCACATAATTCATATTCAATCTCAGCCACAGCAACACTCCAGGACAGAGAATAAGCAGCATATTCCATATCAGCTAGCTTCTAAAGCTTGGAGTCCCACAGACCCTCCCCCTGGGCTTTAATTCCACAATATGGACTTCCACATTCACAGTGGGGGAAACCAGAGGAATAGCAGAATACAGAGAAAGGTGCCACATAGTACATGCATTCTCTTTCAACACAGCCACCAGCTTAGCAGTCTCTCCTTCCATTAGACCATACCTTCACCCCATGGAGAAAGAGTAGGTGAATGAGTAGAGAAATGCCACCGGTGACCTGACCAACCACTCTCTAGATAGTATGAAAGCCACCTTGAGGCTCCTCTGAAGAGTATGAGGGGACACAGTGGGATTAACTTGGCAATAAAAATATAAATAAAAATTATCAGTATCATCTCTTGAGCAGCAGTATATGTTCGCTTTATTACATGTTAGTAAAGTTACAGTGAATGCACTAAAAATGCCCTGAATGCTCTATGGTATTATGCAAAATATGTTATGCAGACAAAAATGATTGTGAATGCTTACATGAAAAATATCTATATTTGTATTTGCAGTGTCAGTGGAGCAGCAGGTACCATACTTGCCATTGGTACAGAAAGCTGTCAGTTCTATTCCCACACAACATAAATGAATTGCTGACAGTACACTGTAGTGTAAGTGATATGCTGCAGTCCTGAGAGTATAGTCCTTCAGGTGAGATGTCAAATTTTAGCTGGTGATAGCTCCGTTGCATGTAAAACATCCAGTGGCACCTATCATCAACAGTAGGAATCTTTCATTTAACATAACATAAGAAAACATCTACATATATACATGTTTACAAAATGTACATACCTACAGGCACATATATACACATTTTATTTTTTTTTTTTTACTATTTATCATTTTTCTTACATTCTCATTTTTATTCTTCCATAATTTACCCTGAGTCCTTCTTCCACAACCATAGTCTAACTTTTTACAATATATCTGCCAAAATACATTTCCTGTTAAACAAAATTTCATTCAGTCTTTTAACTCTAAATAACACATATTACATAAAATAAATTCTCATCTACAATTCTCACATGTTTTTTCTTCTTATTATAATATCCATATATAAGAATGTTCATATCTATACTGTTTGTCAATATTCACAAAAAAACTTTCTTCACACACCTTCTTCCAGAACTTCACGACTCTTTTACATTTCAAAAAACATTTTCCACTCTCTTCCTCCCCAGAAAATAAACACTCTCTTTCAACTTTCTTTTTAAATGGCATATTCCCCTTTATTGGTAACTTATTTATTTCCAGTCTACATAGGAAATCCTTACACTGTATTGTCTTGGTACAACACTTTTTTCTTACTTTATTGGCTTTAATAATTTTTTCTGGTAAGTTTGCAAATGGATTTACATAAAATAATGTTTCATCACATTATTATATCACATTCTTCTATCTTTCTCTGTCATTAGCTTTTATTTTCCATGGTACTATTTTTTCTTGATCATTTTTAATTCTTTTTTCTCTTTTTCTTATTTTCATCATCTCCCAGAACTTTATGTACATTTATTTAAACATTATCACTGTTGTTTTCTCATTCTCTTCTTTTCCCCACTTTAATATTCCATACAAGTTTAAAAAAAAGAGGAAGAAGACTGAACAACTGCAATTAGTAACCCCACTCCCCCTTCACCTTCACTCATATTCAACACATCTTTTCACTGGTTTATTCTTAAATGCCTTATGAAAGAAAATATCAGTTGTGCAATTTCTTTTTCTTATTTTTGTGGGACCATATAAGCATGCTGTTTTCCACATTAGTACAGAATGCACAAGATAAACTTTTTTCATGAATGCTAATCTGTAAGCCCTCTACAGAAGACATACTTTTTTCATTTATATTATCAAACCATCTGATTGCATCATAACAACGGATTTTTGTCTAAATGTTATGCCTAGCAAAGACACTTCATTCTAAGCCAAATTATGGAACTCCTTTCCACCCACAATTACCTCCGTACCATCATGCACCCACTTCAAAACTTTACTATAAGCGCACCTAAAAACATGCTGGCTATGCCCTTGCAACTCCCACTCTAATATCACCCACCCCACCCAACCACTACCTTTCCTTCCACTCCACTAACTACCTTGATTATAGCAAGCTCAGATGTTCATAAGCCTAGTACTTATTATACAGCAGGAACTTCTCATTGTAACATTTGTTAATGTCTGTTATGTACTTCACAGATAACGATTCTAGTTGTCTACTGATGTACTATGTTCTTCATCTGTAAATATGTTGTAAGTAATTGCTATGTTAAATTGTTAATCGCTATGTAATCCAATGTAACTACTGTCTGTTTATTTTAACTGTGGAGCTTTTCTCCCCGGGCCTCCGCTGAAAATGGACTTACGTCCAGTCGGACACTCCCGGTCAACACATTTAAATAAATAAATTAATTAATTAATTAATTCACTGAAAAAACACACACACAGTTTTCACCACTGCACCCACACCCTTACTTTTACCTTTACTCAAGGTCATTCCCATTTCCTTTAACTATCTATTTAGACAAACCAACACTTCCCTTATCAATATTCTGTTTTTAGCAACTACAACTACCTTGTGCACATATGTCAAAACTACTGGAATCACCTCCTTTTGCATCACATATGTAGCACCTTTCATTTCACAAGCTACTTCACTCACTATTGCATTCATTACCAATGGAAAGGATATTCAACTCATAGGACATCCTTGTCTTATACCAGACTTCATGCATATTTTATTACTCGGCCGCCCATTCATTACCACTCTCAGTCTATTCCTCTGATATGCTGGCATACACACTCTCCTAATTCTATTACGTATTCCATACTTCTCCATAACATCCCAAAAAGCATCATGTCCTACTGTATAAAATGCCTTGCTAATATCATCTACCATAAGTTTCACATCCATCCTTTTAAGTACATCAGCCACAGTTTCTCTGACAACCAACAACAATTCTTGACATCCCCTCCCTTTTATCTGATATATACCATCTTTTATAATCCTCATCCTTCCTTTCATTCTCCTCTGTATTATTCTCATAAAAATTACAATCTGTGTTATTTGTTTTGTTTATTTCATTTTTCTCATCTTTCTTCAATACAAGTTTTAATACCCCACTGCATAACTCTTCATAAACAAAACTTTAATTCAATCATTCATTCAGTCTCAGTCTTTTGGCTTTTCCCGGTTATGGGTCGCCACAGCTGAACTTCGGTCCACTCATGATTGGCAGTGGATTTTTATGGTGCAGAGTTGACAGCCCGACGCACAGCCTTCAAAGAAGGCACACCCATTCACGCTTGCACCTATCTGCATGTCTTTAGCATCACTCGACCGTGGGGAGGACATGCAGACTCCACACAGAAGGCGCTCCAGCCGAGAATTGAATGGGAGACTCTCTTGCTGTGAGGCGACAATGCTAACAGCTGCACCACCACGGCCATACACATTTACAAGATATTCTCTATGGCAATCCATTACTTTCTTGTACATTCCATACCCTATACTGTCTGGCCAGATACTCAATCAACATTTATTTTCCTAAGTGCTTCATCCAACTCGGTAGTAGTAATTTCTTTATCAAATTCTTTCTTAACTAATTCTGGATTTTTTTTTTTACTTTCCATTTTCTCTTATTTACCTTCTGTTTGCTCTTATATGCAAACTGTATTCCAATACTTATAATTTGCTCTTGTGTTCTTTTTACATCTCATTTTATATTTCAGTGTTGCCTCATAATATCATATCCTCCTTTACTATTTTACCCAACTCTGCAGATACCTTCTCCCTTGTAAGTAATCCATGGGATTCATTAATGCTTGAGTGAACAGACAACACAAGCATGACTCACCTTCTTCCTCATAATTTTAGTTTTCCTATTGATTTTCTTGCAGCCTTAAATATTGAGGGGGATTCATAGAGGATACCACAAAGTGTAGATTACATGTGCATGCAGTGCAATCTTTCTGAGTGGTTAGAAAGCACAAAAATATGGTAGGGATGTTCTTGAATACAGATTGTATACACTCAGTGTAGGCATTAATGAATCTGGCCTACCTCTGCCTAAGCAGTAATACCTTAATTTTTTTCTCAGTTTGTTTTATATATTTCTTTTTTCATATCATAATGCGCTTTTGTTTTATTTCCTAAATTATCTAATACGTTCTATACATCTTCCCATACTTCACGTTCTCTACCTTTGTTGCATCATGCTTCCACTGAAAAAAAGACTTTTTATACTTCGTTTTAAATTAAGCAAACCATTCAGACTAGTTGGTACAGAAGTCTTCAATAGTTATATGAGGCTTCCATAACTGCAATACTTTCCTCGCTCCACTTTTATCCGATAATTTGTCATTTTTTATTCCCTCTCCTGTTTTAATATACTCACTTTTTCCAGCACCTCCATTCATATTGCTAAATGTTCTGAAATAAACTGTCACAACAGCATCACCATCTGCTACCCCCAAGATTTCTGATAATATAAAATAATCAATTTCAGATGCAAGTGGCCCCTTCTAGTCACCCATTAACTTCTATTCCACACAGCTAAATTACTACATTTTTCACTTCCTGTATTTTTTACATACTTTCCCTTAAATCACAATTAACGTTCCTTGCAATCATAATGTTCATGTTAACCACCACATTGTCTAATATATGAGTAAACATATTCCTTCTCTCCTTTCCAGTTATATATACATATAATGCTACAATTCTATAAACATGTTCTTTCCACTTCCCATCCTTACCAATGTTATACCTGCATTTTCACTTTTTTACTCAACACAGACACTCTAGGACACGTCCTATGTTCCATATCATACTTCCACCACACTATTTTTCTGTTTTCAGAGTTTCTTCCCTTGTCAGAAATCTTATGTCCTCTGACAGAATAACATCCTTATCACATCTAGCACATCATTCCCTTATTCCTATCCTTCTTACAGTTTATAATACTGTTGTTGCTTTTAAGTTTAGGGGAAATATTTTTAAATATTAATTTTCTTATTTTTAATCTTTCCCCAAATAAATAGTTATTTTCTGGGTTTATGTACAAATAATCATTGATCCTCAGAACTGGATTTTTTACTAGTTAGAGCTTCAAAAAATATTAATATCAATCCCTTCCCCTGACCTCTATTCCTGAATGCATTATCTCTCCTCATTTTTACCCTCCATATTTTTTCTTCTTCTTCTTCACCTAGTTCACCTTATCCCCCAACCTTTTATTGTCCTTCCTTGTACATGTTTTCTTCCCTTACCTCTGGTTTTCATTATTTACTTTTTCCACTTTGCAATCCATCTAAACTGGTCCTGTTTTTTATACAACCTGCATTCAGATACAAACCTTCTTACTGTATGCCCTTCCTCCCCCTACTGGTTACATTGTAACTTGTCGCAATCATTAATTTACTCAGAAAAATCCCCACAAAAGTAACATGATTTAGGCTGGCCAGCATATCTTAATGTCCCTCTATGACCGACCACAAAAACAACATTTGGCAAGTGTTTCAATATGTTTTTTTCACATTTCATAACAACTTCTAACGTTGATCCTCCATTCCATAACTTTCCTTCATCTCTGACATTCAGAATATCGACAACAGTTTCACACAGACCCTACATGCACTTTTTGACATTGTCTTTTTCCAATTTATCAGTTCTAAACTGTAAACTAACATTTTTTTAACATATAAGTTCCTATTAGAAATCAAATAATTGTTGCATGGATAAAATGTTCTTTTTGGTAAACAGTTCCAGAAATTTCATTGTCAGCCCATCAGTTTCAAATGTTAGTCACAAACAGTCTCTGTCCCAATATGTATAAAAGACTGAATTTCTCAGGTTTAAAATCTAGAACAGCTAGCAAATTGTCCCATACGTATTTGTCCATTCTGGATACTGGATTTGATCCCTTGCATACAACACATCGGGCAACGAGTGCCTTTCAGCACTTGTTTTTTCTGTAACAGGTATGAGTTTTACAGTTTTTAGCCTGAGGCCCAACCCTCCTCAGAAGGTGTACCACACTCTCTCAGGAACACACTCACACCTTGAGCCAGTTTAGAGTGCCCAGTCCTCCTTACTGCATGTCTTTGGGATGTGGGAGGAAACCGGAACACCAGAAGGCAACCCATACGAAGGCAGGGAGGACATGCAGACTCCACACAGAAGGCACACCAGCTGAGAATCGAACCGGAGAACCTCTTGCTTTGAGGTGACAACACTAACTGCTACACCACTGCACCAACCCTATTTGTCTATTACAGTGTCATTTTTTTTTTATTCTCAAAGTTGGTCTTCTCTTTTTTTTTTAAATAGATTTACTTACAGTTTTTTGCAGGTCTCCTTTCTTGCCTGCTGTCACTGCTGCATGTGTTTTAATTACTGCATTATCTGCTGCCACAAAATCAGACACCTTCTCAGTTTGTTGCTACTTTCCTCTTTTACTTTCTGTCACGCTGCATAAGTTTTAACTGCTGCATTTTCTGCCACAACAGATTTTTCAGATTACCATCCTCACCACTTCTGAAAAAGCGATCTGCCATCTCACCCCATAAAAGAGCAAAGCTGTCACCTGGGTCATCCTTCTCAATTATATTTAAAAGAATATCATGTGCAAGCTCTCCTGGTACCAGTTCTATTATCTGCACCATTTCAAAAGAATCTCTTACTTCCTTCTCCACTGAGATGGCTAAATGTTGCTCATTTATAATATTCATCACAAAGGAATCTTTGTTTATATTTTGAATCTCCATATCAAACAAGTTTTTAATCCAGCTTCTCACTTTCCTCTCATAACTCTCCAAAGCTTTTTCATTCCTCCTCCATGCTGCTGCTACCCTTAGGCCTCTTCCTTACTGCTGTTGGAGCCCTCCGACACCATCTACAGTAGCAACTCCAAAGAGTAGGGGGTGTTCCTCAATGCCCTGGCCAAATTTCCCCTAGTACTATAAATACCATCTCAGGTCCCCTTGAAAAGAGAATAATATCCTTGGGGGACTATCCTGAAAAGCAAAGGATGAATAAAAAAGTATATGTGTGTGTGTGTGTGTGTGTGTGTGTGTGTGTGTGTGTGTGTGTGTGTGTGTGTGTGTGTATTTGTGTGTGTGTGTGTGTGTGTGTGTGTGTGGGGGGGGGGTGTTTAGCTATGGAATTGTATAAGCAGTCAAATATCATGTAGTCATATTGACTTAGAGGACACATTGCCATATTCTTCAGTAGCCCTTATAAAAGGTAAAGGAACAGTGGGAGGTATGGTTCCATCAGATCGACCTCTTCTAAAGCCTCTAAAATGATTGCATGCACATATATCTTTTTTTTATATATGATAATTAAGTGACTCAATGGATATAAGTGTCAGGACAGACTTCCTAGCTAACTGCCAAAAGCACAGCCACACCATGCAATCTTCGTCTTTGTGACCTGAAATGGTACTATGTCCAATAAGTGATTTGGCAAAGGTACCTAGAAAAGGCCATTGAACAGCTAGTCAGATATTATCTATGATGACTTTCTGGTAAAAGATTTCTGAACTGGACATTGCTCTTGTGAACTGGCTCTAGGTATCATGGCAAGTGGGTGCAGTTCTAGATGCACTGCAAAAGGTGTTGCATAATCACCTTCTTAACTTCTTGAGCCTCGGTAAAGGTAAGAAACAGATGGTAGACTTTATGGATACTTATGGTCCTACCCTATCTGCAGAATGTCATAGCTGTCTATGAACATCTATGCAATGCAGTAGGAATTATCTCTTAGAATAGCTCAGCAATAATTTTACCAAATAAACAGGTTGAGTTAAATTTGACTTTGTACCAAACTATGTTGAAACACTGATTAGTATACAGAGTCACCTGTCCTACAGATTATGAGACATAATGCTCTGCCTGACAGTCCCCTTTATCCTCCACTCATTAGGAAATGCCGATAGCCACCAACAGCATTATTATGCAAGAAAAAAATACATATAAGCTGAGCATGCTGGTTGATGTAGTGGTTATGCCAATTCCATGGGAAATATTAATAGAGAACACCTCTGCTGTACAGCTTTTGAAACCTTCATGGATGCTAGGGACTGAATTTTGACCTTTGTGGTAATTAATTATAGCTGCATCAGAGGCCTTAGACCCCAAGTCATAGAGATCATCCAGGCACAGTATATGGAACTAGTTGTCAGAGGGTGTCACATTGTTAAAACTATTACATTTATCCTTGTAGGCTCTCCTAGTTTATGGTGTCAGTGAGTAAGGATGTTTTCCACCCTGTTAGGGAATTTTTGAAACTGCTACTGTCAGTGGAAATAAAGAAGTAGCACCATCTGGCTCAAGGTTTTGAGAATGGGATGCCATTTTGCTAAGGGGTGAGATATAATGGCTTTCTAACTTGACAAATTTCATGGGCATGTCTAACAGGTGTTGCAGACAGGTAGGAATCTCATTTCTTTTGACCACTATGGTGATATTAGGATCACCTTCCCTTGGGTTTTTCTGCCATTGAGGATACATTTTATGATTAGATTTAGTGTGTGGGGGAGGCGTACCTCAGTCACATGGTCACAGACTCCAGGCTTCCCTAATGCAACCCTTTGGAAAACAGATTAGTGAAAAGTATTTAAGTACGTGTTACTGGTATTATTCTTCTCACCCAGCCACCCTCTCCTGGAATATATGACTTAGCACAGCTGGGTTCAGAGACCATTCAAACGGTAACAGCAAGCAGTGACTCTGTTTCTGTGCCAGTTAGCTGGCAGGATGGGAATGTGTGTTGCTGTCAAGAACCTGCAAGGCAGAATAGCTCATTCCTGGACTTGCAGAGCTGGTATGAGTGAGTATCTCTTGACAGCTGATGTAACACACTTTGTCAGACTGGACTGCTATGAATTCAAATAGCAAGTATCCTTGGAAAGTCAATAATGTCAGAAGAGTTGCCCTCATTTTCAGTACATTTCCATGTAGGCCATTGTCTATTGTATATGAGTTGTCCTGTATTGTCTGCCAGTTGTAGCACCCACTTAAACTGGTGAGCTCCCAAGAAGACTGGCTGGTGGCAGCCATTATGATGGATAGTTTTAGCGCAACCTTGACCTCCTGATTACTTGAGAGGGTCAATGCATTGAGACCATTGTACTGTGAGTGTCTAGTTCCCCCTCATATGGTACATAGAGCACGATCAATATAAATGGTTGCTGTCATCAGACCAAGTGCCCAAACACACATATGGACATTGAGATGCTGACAGAGACTCTGTATTGCTTAGAGAATATTGTGAAAAATTTCAGAGCAAAAAAGCCTGTGCATGAAATAGTGTCAAATGAATGGCATAGGTTCATAGATAGGTACTAGGCTATCGGTATGAGGGCCTATGTAAGCCTAGCCAACAAGGTTCCCTGGCTTATCGCCACCCAAGAAAGTTATTTTCCTGTGCCCCTGTCGAGCAGACACAGAAGTAATCCCCGGGGTGTATTTCCTACTTCCCATCCACTTATCAAGATTTTTCTTGAAGAGTGCTAATGAAGAGCTTTGCTTGACATAGATGGGTAGCCTGTTCCAGAGTATGGGAAGTCTCTGGGACAGGAATCTATCCCTCCAGCATGTCCTGTTTATTGTGGTGACAAGGTTGAGGTCCCTAGAGCATGCAGCACAGAGGGATTGGTATTTCTTTAGTTGTAGCATGTCCAACAGCTCTGGGTTTGACATAGCTTTACATGTTAGGCAGAGATCAACTCAGAGTAGGCAATATGCTATAGAGTAAAGCTGGAGTTTTTTGAGACAGTCAGTGTAGGGCATCTGTTTGAGGGCAGTAATCCTCTTTGTGAGGAACTTCTGTGGCATTTCTAGCTGCTGCAGATGTCTTGTGAGGTACATTCCAAAAGGGGCATTATACTCTAGAATGGGTCTAATGAGTGTCGAGTAGAGGAGAACAATGACGTTTTTATTCCTGGATGAGAATCTTTTATGATGAGGTGTGCCACATAGAAGGACTTCCTGACTACTGTGGTGATGTGACTATCAAAGGACAGACTACTGTCCACCTGGGTCCCAAGATCTCTTATCACATAATCGGTGTTAAGTAGACTACTGTCTATGTAGTAGTTCATGGGTACAAAGTTTTTACCAAAGGGGATGACAATGCACTTTTTGGCATTGGACTAGAGGCCATGGCTCTGACACCAGGCAAAGATCTTTCTGCTTTGTTTTGGACCTCTTTGATGGTTCTTTACCTGAGGACTTTTTTATCTCATGCCTTGACATTATCTTTTGAAATTTTGTGACATTAAGCAAGAGTTGATATAATATGATGAAGTGAGACTGTAAATGGATACTCTATCAACACTAGACCATTACAATTATTAACCTGCCATTGGTGATTCACTTCGACTTGGTAGGTGCATGGACAATATTTCCTGTATTCTCTTTTTCTCTACAGGAGGAAGTTCATAGGTTCATAGGTATGTCATGGGATAATGTCCACTCGATCCTTTTTAAGTCTGTCCATGCATCTCAAATCTCTGACAAGTTCTGGTACCCTTGGTAGTGTAAACAGGGGTTTGGGAGATGAAATGTTTTCAAGCAGGAGCCTGGGATATGAGCAATTTTCAGGCTGCCTATGTCCAGTACAGACATAGGTGTCAAACCAGTGGCTCCTCACCCAGTTTTCCAAGTTCACTTGAATTGGGTTAGGAAGTAACATTGACATTGATGGGGAGCCTGTTCCAGGGAAGGGATAGTCTCTATGATTCACACTTGCTTCTCCCACAAGTCCTATTTATATCACAAATACAGTATTTAAATTGATTTTAACTGTGTTGCAGGAATATTAACTGAACTGGAAGTTAGTCAGTGTTTGCTGAATTTTGTTATTTGCTAGTAATTACAGGTGTGGGGTAGCCACATTCTTTGATTTCCTGTCCTTTCCTATTTAAGTGGTACAGTGTGAAATATTTTCTGCTTAAAAACCTCAGCTTTGGCCGGCTAAGAACTAGCTGTATTCAACTGGACGTATAAGAGAATTTAAGTACCTTTATCTGCACTTTTTTTTCCAAAAATACAGTATTTAAATTGATTTTAACTGTGTTGCAGGAATATTAACTGAACTGGAAGTTAGTCAGTGTTTGCTGAATTTTGTTATTTGCTAGTAATTACAGGTGTGGGGGTAGCCACATTCTTTGATTTCCTATCCTTGCCTATTTAAGTGGAACAGTGTGAAATATTTTCTGCTTAAAACCTCAGCTTTGGCCGGCTAAGAACTAGCTGTATTCAACTGGACATATAAGAGAATTTAAGTACCTTTATCTGCACTTTTTTTCCCAAAAATACAGTATTTAAATTGATTTTAACTGTGTTGCAGGAATATTAACTGAACTGAAAGTTAGTCAGTGTTTGCTGAATTTTGTTATTTGCTAGTAATTACAGGTGTGGGGTAGCCACATTCTTTGATTTCCTGTCCTTGCCTATTTAAGTGGTACAGTGTGAAATATTTTCTGCTTAAAAACCTCAGCTTTGGCCGGCTAAGAACTTGCTGTATTCAACTGGACGTATAAGAGAATTTAAGTACCTTTATCTGCACTTTTTTTTTTCAAAAATACAGTATTTAAATTGATTTTAACTGTGTTGCAGGAATATTAACTGAACTGGAAGTTAGTCAGTGTTTGCTGAATTTTGTTATTTGCTAGTAATTACAGGTGTGGGGGTAGCCACATTCTTTGATTTCCTGTCCTTGCCTATTTAAGTGGTACAGTGTGAAATATTTTCTGCTTAAAAACCTCAGCTTTGGCCGGCTAAGAACTAGCTGTATTCAACTGGACGTATAAGAGAATTTAAGTACCTTTATCTGCACTTTTTTTTTAAAAATACAGTATTTCAATTGATTTTAACTGTGTTGCAGGAATATTAACTGAACTGGAAGTTAGTCGGTGTTTGCTGAATTTTGTTATTTGCTAGTAATTACAGGTGTGGGGTAGCCACATTCTTTGATTTCCTGTCCTTGCCTATTTAATTTGTACAGGGTGAAATATTTTCTGCTTAAAAACCTCAGATTTGGCCAGCTAAGAACTAGCTATATTTAACTGGACGTATAAGAGAATTTAAGTACCTTTATCTGCACTTTTTTTTTCAAAAAATACAGTATTTAAATTGATATTAACTGTGTTGCAGGAATATTAACTGAACTGGAAGTTTTGACTCTGCTCTTCAGTTAGTCCCACCCACCCTCCGTGTTTTTGTTTTGGTGTTAATCTTAGTGGCCTTGAAACTGCCCGCCCCTCTTGTAAATTTGTGTTTGGATACTCCTTCTGGGCCCATCTCATTTGCTTACTCAACTGAGTGCAGTGAGATCATATTCTGATTTCAGGCACTCCTACTGTGTACAAAGAGAGCATCTGGGAAACAGACAAAAAAAAATGTAAGCTTGTTTCCTGCCTTTCCTGTTAAGTGGTATAGACTATTTGTAAGCTTTTGAGCCCCCAAGCCCTTCTGTGTGGGAGGGAAGCCTTCTAGCTTAGTTTTCTTTTCTTATAACTAGCCAGTTTTCTAGTATCAGCACTCAAATCTGTTTCTTTGATCTCAGCACTTGTTCAGAAAAAAAAATTTCATCTGCTTTTACTGTACTTGTGTTTCTACCTACTTTATTTTACTTTTGCATCATATTAAAAGTACTCAATTGTATTTATTACTGCTTGGTGTAACTCATTCTCAGCCTTTTGGTTTAAACACTTGGGCTTCGGACCAGTTGTTTTGCACTGAGAGGGTTTGTAGTCTGCACTGTAGTGGCAGAACAGGTAGCTTACATCCTTCTAGGTTGGGAACTGCTGATTGAGGGCTCAGTGTCTGTTATTCTAAAAGTGTATTAATTCTGGTTTAAGCACTTGGGCTTTCAGGCCAGTTATTTTAGCTTAAGAGGGTCCGTGGTCTGCACTCTTGTGGGAGGAGAGGCTGGACTCTGCCCTTCTGAGCTGGGAATTTCTGGTTAAAGGCTTATAGTGCATGCATATCTGAACTGCTTCTTACTGAAGTTGGTGCGCCTTGTTTGCTGTGGCATACACTGGATTCGGGCCTGCTGGATCTAGCTTTGTTTGTGTAACTTAAGCACTAATCAAGGCATTCTCTAAAGTATTCAATTGTATTTATTACTGCTTGGTAGTAACTTGATTAAACTGTAGCTATCATTCTAAGTCTTTTGTATTAAGCACTTGGGCTTCAGACCAGTTGTTTTACATTAGGAAGGTTTGTGGCATGCACTATGGTGGCAGGACAGGCTTTCATCCTTCTAAGTTGGGAACTGCTGATTGAGAGCGCAGTGTCTGTTATTCTTAAAGTATATTAGTTCTGGTTTAAGCACTTGGGCTTCAGGCCAGTTATTTTACATTAAGAAGGTTCATGGTCTGCACTCTTGTGGGAGAAGTGGCTGGACTCTGCCCTTCTGAGCTGGGAATTTCTGGTTAAAGGTTTATAGTGCCTGAATATTTGAACTGTATCTAACTGAAATTGGTACACCTTGTTTGCTGTAGCATAGACTAGATCCAGGCCTGCTGAATATATCTTTGTTTATATACTTGTTGTTTGTTTGCTTGTTAATTCCCTAGAACGCTAATTCCACCTAATACGCGGCTTCTCAGCGCTTCTGTGGATCACTAGTGATATCTGCATTGCTTACTGTACTTATTTCCTTGTTTCACTTGAAAGAAAGTTACTGTTAGTCGTTTTTGCATTTAAGTTACCTGTAACACATTGCACTTAAGTTACCTGGCACTTGCTCACTAAAGCAATTATATAAGTCAGCACTAAAAATTAAAAGCACTACACCCTCACTCCCCACCGGCCCTTGTTTTCAATTATAAAGGAATTCCCAATATTATTCTAGCATGTCCAAAGGTCAGTTGTCAATCTCCTCTCTGGTCCAGCTGGTGAATCTGGGAATCTTGAGGCAATGTTACAACTGCCTCATGTACACAGACAACCCTCTCCTCCTCCCAACAAATTCCAACACATGTGAGAGATGCAACCATATAGCCAAACTGGAGGCTAAGCTCTCTCAACTCAGTACTGGCATAACCAGTCAAGACGAGAAGGAAACCACACTCACTACAATTCCAGTCTCACATAGACCTACCACAACAGCAAACCAAACACATAATCACACAAAAACATACTCGGAGGCTCTAAATAAAGATCTGCCTAAGCAGCAGAGACCTCCAAAGCAGAACCGCTACCCTAAAACAAAACACGTGCAACACATATCTCACAAGGCCAGTGTGCCGAACAGTCACAGCCCTTAAGACTAAACAACACACCTGATACACTTGTAATAGGTGACTCTATCGTCAGGCACACTGACGTCCCGCTCACCAGGCTGAACAAGGAGAGGGTCACGGTGAGCAGCCTGTCGGGCGCTAGGATCCACCACATAACACAAGCACTCAGGTCACTCCAAGGCAAGTACAAATATGACTCAGTCATTGTCCATGCTGGTGTGAATGACCTGAGACGTACCTCCCTGGACTACATGAAAGGAGACATAGAGGAGCTCTCTGAGCATGTAGCCCAGTCCGGTATGACCCTGAACTTGAGTAGCATCTTACCCTCACCAAGAATGATGCCACAATATGAAGACAAGATGATCAATTTCAACAATTGGCTTAAGTACTGGTGTCATTCAAAGGGGATCCAATGCCTGTCAGCTTGGGATGATATGCTCGACAAGCCACAATGCTTCATTAGGGACGGCTTGCACCTGTCACCCCTGGGCTTTCGGATATTGGCAAAGGCTCTTGCTACCCCCATAGTGCCTTTTTTAGGCAAGGCTCAAAAGACAAACCCATCTCCATAGGTATCACAAGGGATAAGAAACTAAGAGTAATGCTAGTCAACGCCAGAAGTCTAAACCTCAAGATGCACGCACTCGAAACTCTCCTTAGCATCGAGAACATCGATATCTGTGCAGTAACAGAAACCTGGTTCAGGGCTCCCAAGAGCACCCCAGCACTACTAGGTTATACCTCATACCATGCTTTTCGGCCCCAAAACTTGGACCGAACCACAAAAGGAGGGGGAGTATCGATATTCATCAAAGATTCCCACACCTCCAGGTTGGTGGCAAAGCAGGAAGCATCAGAGACTATCCATGTGCAACTAACAGTGGGTAAAACTGCCTTCCAGTTTATAGCCTGCTACAGACCACCCTCCCAAACGCAGGAACCCCACTCGGCCTTCCTGAGAACACTGGAAAATATGAAGGTCTCTCCAAACACCATTATATTGGGTGATTTCAACTACCCAAACATAGACTGGGAGCATTACTCTAGCTCCAACACCCTAGCCTAAAGGTTCCTAGAATTTATAAACTCAAATGCTATGGAACAACTTGTTGCCACTCCCACAAGAGGGGAAAACATACTGGACCTGATCATCACCAACATGGGGACTCTATGCTCCAGACCAGAAGTGTATCCCTCACTGGTAAGATCAGACCATAAACTAATCTCAGTGGATATTCACATCCCGACCCCACCCCCTGCCCAGAAAACCACAGTGAAAAACTTCTCTAAAGCAAATTTCACACTCCTCAAAACTGAGGTGGAATCCTTCAAAGCCCCCGGGCCTGTGGAAAATATGTCCCAGACCGCAGAATCCTTTATAAACGCATTCTATGAACACCTTCAGGAATGCATGGATCATGCAATCCCATATAAAACCAAGACCCAATCCTCCAAAGGCAGACGTCCTGTCTGGTGGACCCCAGCCATAAAACAAACTATACAATAGAAGGAGGAAGCTACTAAATGATAGAGCAAAATCCCAAAAAGGGAAGGCATCATTGATCAGTATTAGCAAAAAACTATGGGCACTCATAAAATTGTCTAAGGCCAGCTTCGAGAGAAAAATTGCACAGGACACTAAGGACAATCACAAGGCTTTCTTTAGTTATGTTAGGAACCTGGGTGGGAATTCCCAGATATGCTCAGAATTAGTCCAAAATGACAAAAAATACACCAAACCCACAGACATTGCCAACATCCTAGCTGACAGGTTCAGCGCAAACTTCTCCCCCCCCCCCTCCCCACCAAAAGGGCAAATATCTATCCCAGCAGAGTGCTGTCCCCCTGACATCTCAGATGCTCAGGTAAGTGCCACCCTCTCCAAAGCAAAAAACACAGCATCAATGGGACCAGACAGTGTCCCGGGCTGTGTCCTATATGAACTCCAAGAAGATCTAAACTCAAACATAAAACTACTGTTCAATCTCAGCCTTACTACAGGATATGTGCCCAAAGAGTAGCGTACAGCAACAGTGGTCCCTCTCCATAAAGGTGGTGCCTCAACGGATCCTGGAAACTATCGCCTCATAAGCCTGACTAGCTTGGTCTGCAAAGCTATGGAAAGGAACATCAAGAACCTCATAAATAAAGATATTGGGGACCTACAGACACTGGATCCTACCCAGTTCGGCTTTGTTAAGGGCAGATCCTGCCTCTTAAACCTGGTTGATTTCTTTGAAACAGTCACCAAGGCCATTGATGAAGGGAAGGTGGTCCACACAGCCTACTTGGACTTCGATACAATACCCCACTCTGGCATTATAGATAAGCTCACCAGCTTAAATATAAACCCCTATGTCACTAGATGGATTGCAAACTGGCTCAAGGACAGAACCCACATGGTTAGAATTGCTGGAGCCATGTCAGACTCCAAACCAGTTACAAGTGGTGCCCCACAAGGCTCAGTCCTGGGACCTCTCTTGTTTGGTATATATTTCTCGGAGGTACAGGCCAACATGGAAGAACTGTGGCTGACCAAGTTTGCAGATGACTGCAAACTGGGCGCCATAATCAACTCTCCAGCCAACACAAGCATCCTCCAAAAGGGCCTCATAGAAACAGACAACTGGTGTCAGAGCCATGGCCTCAAGCTAAATGCCAAAAAGTATATAGTCATCCCCTTTGGCAAAAACAAAGTGCCCATAAATTACCACATAGGTGGTAATCCACTAAGTACAGAAGAATTAATTAGGGACCTGGGGACCCAAGTTGATAGCAATCTCTCATTTGACAACCACGTGGCCAAAGTGGTTAGAAAAGCATTTTATATAGCCCACCTAATCATGAAGGGATTCACATCTAGATCAAGGGAGGTCATCGTGCCTCTTTACTCATCCCTCATCAGGCCCATAATTGAGTACAATGCCCCTTTTGGGATGTACCTTACCAGACACCTGCAGCAACTCGAACGACCCCAAAAGTATCTCACCAAGAGGATCAAAGGGCTCAACCAGATGCCATATGCTGCCCGGTTAAAGAAACTCCAGCTCTACTCAGTGGCATACCGCCTGTTCAGAGGCAATCTGTGCCTGACGTATAAAGCCATGTCCAACCCGGAATTAATGGACATGCTGCACCTCAGAAAATCCAAATCCCATCGAGCTACGCGCTCGAGAGACTTGATCCTCAGCACTGAAATAAATAGGACATCCTGGAGGGACAGATTCATAACCCAGAGGCTCCCTTCACTCTGGAATAAAATCCCAGTCCAGGTTAGGCAGAGTCCTTCACTGACTCTCTTCAAGAGGAATCTTGATGAGTGGATGGGAGATCGTAGGTTTACCCCGGGTATCACTTCTGTGTCACTGTTAGACAGAGGCACAGTATACTAACCTCGAAAAAGGGCATAGGAAAATAAATTTAAAATGGGTGGCGAAAGCCAAACACATTCTGGCTGGGCTTATAAATGCCCTAGGGCAGATAGCCTAGTATGAACCTATGAACCTATGAACCTATCACAGGTAATATTAAAGTATTTAGAACATGTAATTCTTGTACTATTTGTATTGTGGCTACACAGGAAGTCCATTAGAGTGGGATACAATTATGCCTGGTATGGCAAGCATAAATCTTCCCTGAACAGCTTGTAGGAGACAGAATATAGGGATGGGCTTTGAGGCAGTTTGCATAGGACATGTTATTTATGCCTTGTATTCCTTTAGTGAGTAGCCTCTGTGAATTTTCCAATTGTTGGATGTGTATGCTTACGTACATACCAAAGGGGACACTATACTCAATGATAGGTCTGCTGAGTGCTGAATACACTGAAGGAATGACCTCCTTGGACCTAGGTGACATATTTTAACTTGACAACATAAAACTGATTCTTCATTATTGTAGAGACGTGATGGTCAAAGCCTAGATTACATTCTACATGTGTCCACAAGTCCCTGACTACTGGATCAATATGGTAGCTAAAAGAGGTAGCTGATTTTCTGAAGAATACTACTATGCATTTTTTGGCTTTAGGTTTTAGCCCATGGCACTGACACCAGTTATTTCTCTGTGCCAGCTCTTCCTGGACAATATTAGTGTAAGTGGGGGATTCTGTGACTGTTCCTCATTTGAAGTTGACTGCAAACTTAGTTTGCCAGTGACCTTTGATATTGCCTTTGACTTCTGAGAAGAAGATACCTGGTGACTGACCTCTCTGTAGAGGTGGACTCTGAATTTCTAACTTCCTGGGTACTGCCTGTGAGACAGCTGTCTATCCATCAGGTGACATAAGGGTCCATATCTAACCTCTTGAGTTTAAGAAACCCCAATTGGAGTATTGTGTTAAATGCCTTGGCTAGGTCAAGGTAGGCAGTGTGAATCATTTTGCCCTCATCCATTACTTTAGTGACCTTCTCAAAGAAGTCCACCAGGTTGGGTAAGTGTGACTTGTCCTTGATGAAACTAAACTGGGTTGGGTCCAGTGTCTGCATGTTTCCTATGTAATTATTGATCATTTCCTTGGTAATTCTTTCATAGGTTCATAGATTAGTACTAACCTAAGTGCCCTTGCGAGCCATTTTAAGTCTAGCCAACTATCCCTTGTGAGAGTCAAACCCTGCACCTTGTGTTTGCAAGGCAAACACCTTAACCATTAGGCCACCCTTCCAAACCTCCATGGTTTTGCATATGAGACAAGTGAGACTTACTAGTTTCCAAGGTATGTGGGTTGCCCACCTTTGTGTAAGGGGATGACGGTTGCCATTCTCCATTCATGAGGCATGAAGCCCATTAGGTGGCTAGGGTTAATTAGTGATTCCAGAGGGCCTTACAGGGCATGGTTGTTGCTATTTAGAAGAAAGCCTGGGATATTGTCTGGGCCTATCGATGCAATGTACTTGGCCTTAGAGATACCATCTTCATCCTAATGATAGTTGGGGAAGTTATAGGTGATGGGTATTTCCTGAGGGAAGACTGGTGGGGGGGGGGGGGGTAAAAGTTTTGCTGAATTTGCCTGCCAGTAGGTTTGCTATATCTTTTGGCTCAGTGTAGGTGGCTCCATTAACAATGAGCTCAGAACACAACTGTGTATTGCCTTTGAGGTTGTGGATAAAATGAAGAATGCTTGTGGATGTCCTTGGCATAGGAGGATAGATTTACTTCAAATTTGACTTTGGTAAATTTTATTTGTCCTCTGATTTGTTTGTTTAATTTGATTTTAGTGCTTTTATACTACTAGATGCTACATGTGCTAATTTCTGACATGATTATTTTTCCTTCTGTCATACAGCTGTGATTGTGTTGTGATTCCTCCAGGTTGGCTTGTTTTCTAAGTAAGTTCTTTATTTATTCCTGGTGGATACAGATGCCTCTATCTAGCTATTCACACTCTTATATAGGGTTTCTGTTAACAGTTCCACATGCATAACAGGGCTCTCAGGGTTTAGAGAGGCTTGAACATTTTCCAGGTTGTCACTTAATCGTTGGAAATTAGCCTTAGAGTAATTCCTAAATGTTCCAGGGTTACCTGGGGTTCAATGTTTTATTTTTACTTCAAAGGAGACCATTTTGTGGTCTGACCTTACCTGAGAAGATACTACACTAGAAGGTGTACAGCACTTTCCCATATTAGTGAGGACCAGATCCAGTATGTTTGCACCTCTGTTCAGTGTACTGATAATTTGTTCCAGGGAGTTTATGCTTACAAAGTCCAAGAATCTTTGTGCCTGCACATTTAGTGTCATATATGATTCCCTGTTAATATAGGGGCAATTAATGTTGCCCATGAACATGGCACTGGAGTGGATGGTGAGTGTTTACAGTAAGCTTAACTATGTGTTATGGGTTTCGTGTCTCATAGGATAGAACCTACACAGAAAGCGATACTGGATTTTTCCTGTCATGATTTGAATGTGGAAAAGCTGAAGTGTATCATCCTACTTAACAAGTCTTGAAGTTTACTTATATTTTATGTAAATCAAGACAACCTCCACCTTTTGTCTCAGCCTGTTTAGTAGCTGATCTAAATGTGTGGAAGGCATTATACCTTTGCAATGCCAGGGTGCTCTATGAGGCCTTAAACTATGTCTTAGTGACTGCACAGATATTAACATACTCTAGGGTGAGGAGAGTAAAGATTCTTGTCTTGGCTACTAACATTGAGCAATAACATCTTTATATTTCCTTAGTTTTGACTTCTATGTCAGAAGGATTACCCTCACTGTGAGAGAGGACAATGTTTTAGCCATTTTCAAAAGCCTAGAGGGGAGAGGAGCAAGCCATCTCTGGCAAAGCAGCATGGTCATTGACCATCTCCTTCCATGTTGACAAATTCTGTACCCCCTTACAATGAAACCAGAAACTTAGCCAATTATTAGACAGTCATCCTCTGTTTGTATTATGACATCATCCTCGGAGAAGGTAAACTGCTTCTCAGTGCTAGGCTCATACGAGCCCAGGACCCATATTCCAAAAGAATCATGATGTTTTTATTCATATATTGTAGTGAGGTAGGTCTCAGGTCATTTGCACCCACATGGACTATGACCTGAGTCATATTGGTACTTGTAGATCCACTGACCTGATTGTGTGTATAATATGGCAGATACTGGCCCCTGATAAGCAACTGACCATGACTTTCTCCTTTATCAATCTGATAAGGGAGACATCAGTGTGTCTCAAAATGGAGTCTTCAATGATTAGAATGTTGGATCATGTGATGGGTTGCCATATGGGCTTAGAAGTAGAGGCTCCAACAGATGTGACTGTGGTGTCAATGTGAGTGTTGTTTTGAAAGAGTTATTTTTGGGGTTGCTGAGGACATGGGTTATATGCGCTTCATCTAGGAGGTTTTTGGGGTTTAGAAAGGTTAAAGTTAAGTGCCTCAATATATGTGAGTTTATGTGCTTAGTTCCTGCTGTGTGTGATGGTTGCAACGTCTGTACTATTGACTGACATTAGGAGTGCTTTTTTGTGAGTTTTTCTCCAGTGACATTGCATAAATACTTCACTCACATACCTTACCAGTTTGTTTGAGAATTAGCCGGCTGTCAGTGAACATGAAGCAATGTCTTCATTGCCTCAGGATGCCCATGTTCACTTATCCAGCAATGGAGACAGTGGGAAAGTTCATATCCATAGCAACAGAACCGTTTTTAGTGATTAGATGATTACACTGAGAACATAGAGTAAAGTCAGGAGTATCTGGTTTGCAATTCTGGGGACAGTGTTTGTCACTGTGCAAACTAATTGCCCTGAATGCAAATAGGAATTAGTGAAATTTCAAGGGTGCTTTTACAAGAAAAATTTCAACACAAGGTACCTGTATTAACATGGGGCAATGCCGAGTGCTTGAAAGAAATACTGTCACAGACCCTGATGATTTATGAATGAGGTATTTAGGGAGATAGTCTGAAGTTAGGCTAGACAGTAGTTAATCAAGTAGTACTTACTGAAAACAAAAAATAAGTAGTCTTGTCAAGAATGATGAATAGCGGGCTGGCTAATATCAGGCTACTACTAGTGCTGGCCTCACCAAAACTTCACAATGCTGGGATTCAATGTCTCTTTGCTTCTTCTCTTATGCGAAGCAAATCAGTAGCACTGACCCCCAGATTAGAAGCAGGTCACAGGTTCTTTGGTGATTAGAAGCAGGTCACAGGTTCTTTGGTGATTAGAAGCAGGTCACAGGTTCTTTGGTGATCAGCATTCTTGTCTTAGGTGATGCAGGGATATGTAGGTTTGTTGCAGCATTTTCCTGTTAGATGCTTTGAAGAGTGACCAGATCAATCAGCAAGGTCCCACACAGACACACACTGTCCAATCAAAGACAGTGATGAATCAGTAGCTCACTACTGCTTCTCTCACCAAAAACAAAATGTCTGCACTAATTCCAAACTGGTTCCTACGAAGTGGTTATCACGGTTTTTGGTGATCAGCAGTCTTGAGGAAATAATGTTCCTATGCACCCTCTCTCAATCAAGGAGCAAAACAGAAATACTAATCCCAAAATCACTACTAACAGGCAGAATGTGGGCTCTCTAATGATTGGTTGTCTTGGACCAGTTGTTGCAGCTTTTAAAACTAATATGGAAAACAATGGGTTTAATATCCTAAGAATTGCAGAGGGCACTAAGTAGTTAGCTACATATGGGGGGGGGGGGCAGGTTAACTTAAGTTTAAGCAGTCTAAGGGGTGAGACACAAATTTTAAAAGAGCAAGATGGGATGGATGGGTTGGTTACTCAGTAATCTGGTTCCATGGGATAAAGTTGGAAGACAAGTAAATTTAAATAGCTTAAGATGAAGTGACTTCACAAAATGATAGCTTTGTGCTTACTGACAATAGCCAATGAAAGATGAGAGGGAGGGAATTATGTAGTTAAATTAGTGTAAGGAGCATGCAACTAAAGTGACTGGGAATTTAGGGATACAAGTGACAACTGCGGAATCAGAAATGTTGCAACCTTCTCTGTGATGGCCATGTACCCTGAGAACAACCTTCACCTTGGATTCTTGACCAGCAACCTTGTTAAAAGTAATTGGGGAGGTCCATTTACATCCAGACTCCTCTTGCTTTCTTTGAAGCTGCTGGTTACACTGACACCAAAGACAGCACTGACTCATTTTCATTTCATACAAGATGTACTGTGTAAGATGGATTCTAACTTACAAATCTGTAATGGTTTGCTCTTTCTCTTGCACCCCACAGAGCCTCATTGATCTCCGGCCCATATAAAAAGGGGTCTCATAAAGTGTGTGTTTATAAAAAGCACCTTGGTCTGCTCAGTAGAAGTTTTAAAACCCCAGTTATATGCCTATTTTGGGCATTGCAACATCAGTTATTTAAAGTCACAAATGTGACAAATTTACTGTGTGCTATATTTGCTATCTGTTTAATATTGTTATTGAGCATATGGTGCAAGTTTCTAGTAGAAGTTAATCCATATTGTAGCTGGACATCAGTGAATAAGATATATATATTCATATGGGTCTACTTCACTCGATCAACGTTTTAAAATTTTAAAATTCATATTGCCAATGCCATATGACCAACCTTTTAAGAAGTCAAAATGTTTCTTCTGAGACTGAGGTACAGTGGGTTTCGTGGAATGTGCCCTTTCACCCAGTATAGTGCAATCTTGATGTTGGTATTTATAAATAGTGCAGGTGTGTAGGAAGAGCAAGGGGGCTTGCCTCCCTCTTGCAAAAAACATAATTTTCTCTGCTGCTTGAAAAAAGTGGTAAGAACTTAGTTTGTCTGCTTAAAGGTATATATGGCTAGCTATCATACGGTCTCCATGATCACTTACTGTATATGTGCCTGTGTTAAATATATTATATGGCTAGCTATCATACGGTCTCCATGATCACTTACCTTATATGTGCCAGTGTTAAATATATTATATGGCTAGCTATCATACAGTCTCCATGATCACTTACTGTATATGTGCCTGTGTTAAATATATTATATGGCTAGCTATCATACGGTCTCCATGATCACTTACCTTATATGTGCCAGTGTTACATATATTATATGGCTAGCTATCATACGGTCTCCATGATCACTTACTTTATATGCGCCTGTGTTACATATATTATATGGCTAGCTATCATATGGTCTCCATGATCACTTACCTTATATGTGCCTGTGTTACATATATTATATGGCTAGCTATCATACGGTCTCCATGATCACTTACCTTATATGCGCCTGTGTTACATATATTATATGGCTAGCTATCATATGGTCTCCATGATCACTTACCTTATAATATGTTATAGGGCTAGCTATCATATGGTCTCCATGATCACTTACCTTATATGTGCCAGTGTTACATATATTATATGGCTAGCTATCATACGGTCTCCATGATCACTTACCTTATATGTGCCTGTGTTACATATATTATGTGGCTAGCTATCATACGGTCTCCATGATCACTTACCTTACATGTGCCTGTGTTACATATATTATGTGGCTAGCTATCATACGGTCTCCATGATCACTTACCTTATATGTGCCTGTGTTACATATATTATGTGGCTAGCTATCATACGGTCTCCATGATCACTTACCTTATATGTGCCTGTGTTACATATATTATACAGCTAGCTATCATATGGTCTCCATGATCACTTACCTTATATGTGCCTGTGTTACATATATTCACTAAATTGTGGAAAATTAAAGCAGTAATGACGCAGTAGTGATTCCAGTTATGTGGCATTTCCTGCTGACTATAAAAAAATATATATATATATATTTTGTCTCATAATTCCATTTGGCAAGTAGTAGCACCTAAACATTCGTCATATTCCATTTCTTAAATCTGCACTTCCTTGAAAACCCATCACTGTCTACTGGAGTTTGGCATACCTAAAATCCCTCTACATGTGTTACAGCTACCCATTATTATACAAATATGACATTTAAGCTATGGCATAAATTAAATCTTTCTTACTGCTTTACAGCTATCTGTTTGTATATGAACATGACATTGTAGTTATTTCCTAACTGAATTTTATACAAATCTGTCTTTTGTTTCAGGATGAAAACAGATGGTTGCCAGGTGTGCAAGCTGTGGGTTGTTACACAATATGGTACTTTATTCATAAGTGTGTCTCTGTACTCAGGGAGTGAGTGTGCCATGGGAAAAATGAAGGATCAGGAGGAGATGGTTGACAGAAATATTACAGTAACATTCTGAATACATTCGTCTTATTTCCTGCAAAGAATGATAGGAATTCAAAGCCTGACAAAAAAAAAAAACATTAAAATGAACATTATTGTATGTTGTGGTACAGAAGGATAAAGGCCTGACTAGGGCTCAGTTGATCCAGGTGCAATCAGTGGTTCAGGTGACTGATGGAGTGGCAGAGAGGGATGGGCATGCCTGCCATGAGAGGGATGGTGTGCATCAATTATGCTCCTAACAATATCAGAGGAAGTCCAGGAGGGGGTAGGAGATCAGCTGATATACCTGGCGTGGAAGTGGGGGCTGAGCCAGTAAAATGAAGTCCCAAGGGGGACTTAAAATTAAAAAAATAAATAAAATGAACATCAGTTCAGTGTTTTGCAAAAATGTATAAATGTTTATATATATTTTATATATATATATATATATATATATATATATATACACACACACACACACACACAAACGCACGCACGCACACATATATGTATATATAGCTCTATATATATATATATATACACACATATATACGTATTCCATACATTTGGTCGAATTACACTTAGTCGAAAATGATTCCAGGCATTTCACTTCACTGAAAGCTCACTTGACTGAAAGCTCACTTGGTCGAAAATGGAATATAGCCCCTGCCCCACTGCAGTGCAACCCTGGAGAGAGAATATTAAATAAGGGGGGTGTAGGGGGCACAGCCCCCCACATTGGGGGTTGTGGGTGGTGTAGCCCCTCACATTATGCCAATAGATTTTACTAAAGATATGTATATCAATGCATTTCTAATGGATATACCTTTGTGCCCCCACCCCCCCTTATTTAATATTCTCACTCCAGGGTTGCACTGCAGTGGGGCAGGGGCTATATTCCATTTTCGACCAAATGAACTTCGACCAAGTGTAATTCGACCAAATGTATGGAATACATATATATATATATATATATATATATATATATATATATATATATATATAGGAAGGCATACACACTACCAGTTAGTGGATAGTGCAAAGGATTAAAACGATGACTTGTTAACAAGCTGCTGCCTGTAGCCCAAGATCTGATGCCTTTATACTCCCTTTGCCTACAGTCTGAATCTGAAAATCTCGTTTAATCAGACAGTGCTGTCAGGTAACTATGAATGTTGGCTAGGCTCTTCCATGGTCTCCTGGATCATATGTCTAATAACTACTCATTTGTCAGTATGGCTATATATTGTTGGGGCATGGTGTCTAATACTTGTATCATGTACTATAGCATAGGCAAGAAATTTATAAACAGAAATATAAAAAATAAAGTGATTTATAATAATACAGCCATCTCTGAACTGTATGAGTTTGGATTCTAATCCTAGAATGGGAATGAAGCAAATGCTGGCATCAGAGTTTAGCATAATTTATTAATTTTCTAGGTGTATTAACCAGTATCTCGTCCTCAAAAGACTGGTGTATAATGATGAAGCTGTATGCATCTGATGCAGAGACACAGGCCCTTCAGTGGCATACACTGCTTTAGGGTTATGAGAAATACAAGTAGACATTTGTTCTAGCAACACAGATGTTGGTAGTAGAACAAAAAGAAATCATGACATTGCATAACTTCCTTAGGCAATGCGTGATGCCAGGGATTTATAACATAATTATCAGAAATATATATATATATATATATATATATATGTATATATATATATATATATATATATATATATATATATATACAGAAAGAGAGAGAGAGAAATGTACAGCTACTATTCTTGAAAAAGAATGTTATCATGCCATCTTTACAAATAGATGCAACAATACTTTGCTGTTATATTTGTTGAATAATGTTTTCTCTATTCAAATTGGACCTGTTCCAACATATTACTGGAATATGATTTTTTTGTCAGTAGGGCATTGCCTTTTATGTGCAGCTTTTCTTCCAGGGCTTCCAACTAACCAAACAACCAACCAACCAACCAAACAAACAAAGTAAATAAAGATCAAGGCTGGGTCTGAGACGGCCTTGTATGGAAGACACAGGTCACCTCTGAGCAGTCTGTACAAGACTGAGTAGAGGGACAGGGCTTTAGCCTATCTGTATAAGATAGGAGTTTGAGACCCTGGATTTTCCTGGTCAGGAACCTCTGTGGTCTCTCCAACTGCTGAATGCACTTGGCAAGGTACATGCCAAAGGGGTCATTGTATTCGATAATGGGTCAGATAAAGGAGCAGGGATGTTATGACCTCCTTGTTCCTGGATGAAATACCCAAGACCGGTCCTTGGGTACACCGCTCATTACAGGTTTACTACTAGAGGTGGCTTCCCCTATTTTGACTGAGTGGGTTCTATCAGTGAACCAGTTAGCTACCCATCTGGTAACATATGGTTTGATGCCTAGCGGGAAGAGTTTATCTATTATGCCAAGTGGGGAATAGTGTCAAAGGCTTTGGTTAGGTTAAGGTAGGTACTGTGCCCTGTCTTCCCCTTGTCCATGGCTTTGGTGACTGTTTCGAAGAAGTCAACCAAGTTTAACAGGCATGATCTCCCTTTGACATAATCAAACTGTGTGGGGTCAAGCTTTTGGAGGTTGCTAATGTACTTGTTTATAAGGTCCATGATAATGTGTTCCATGGCCTTGCAGATCAAGCTAGTTAGGCTGATGGGCCACAAACTGCCTGAGTCAGTGAACACTCCAACTTTGTGTAGATGGATGACAGTGGCTGTCCTCCATTTTGCTGGGATAAAGCCATTGCTCAGGATTTGGTTGAATAGAGTGCCTAACAGAGCTGAGAACTCATGCCTGAGTTCATGTAGGACACAGCCAGGGATGTTGTCTGGTCCCATGCAGAAATATGTGAAGAAGGCCTTGTGATTGTCCTTAGTGTATGTGGCCAATCTGGACTGGACGTTAGCCTTAGAGAATTTCACTAGTGACCTTATTTGTTTGTTTAGACAATGAAGAGATTGCTTCCAAGCAGGCACCTGCTCCTTCTTGGTCCAGGACAGCATTTTGTTTCCTTTTATTATAGAGTTTGTTCATTGCTGCTGTCCACCAGACAGGTTTACTCTTCCTTGAAGAAGATGATTTGGTCCTGTCAGGTATTGCTGAGTCCATACAGCTATGTAGGTGCTCATATAGTTTTTTGTTGTAGGCTAGGACATTAGTACTAGTTCCAGCTGAAGGGATGGTGGCTGTGAAACTGCTTATACCTGCTCTCAGGAGATTGTAGTCAGCTTTGGAAAAGTTTTTTGTTTGACCCTGACGGGGGGGGGGGTCAGGGAAGATGGTGACTTTGAAAGTGATCACTTTATCGCTGGATCTTACCAAGGAGGATGACACTGCAGGGATGCTACAGTGGCTATTCATGTTGGTTAGGACCAGGTCCTGGATATTTTCACTTCTCGTAGGGGTGTCAACCAGCTGATCCAATGTATTGCCACTGATAAAGTTGAGGAATCTCTGAGCTTTCATGTTTGGGCTAGAATATGTCTTCCACTTTATGGTTGGGTAGTTAAAATCATTGAAGATCAGGTTACAGGGTTGAATCTTGATTGATTCAAGTAAGTCCAGAGAAGTGGAGTGGGTGTCCTGAGTCATGGTTGGGAGTCTGTAGCTAGCTATGATTTGAATAGTGTTTTGTTAACAGTTAACTGCACTTGAAGTGTCTCCTGTGTGTCATACCATTTGACTAGCCTTAAGGTATGTATGTCTGATAAATATTGAAAATCCATCTCCATTAGCTTTGCAGCTCTCCATTTGGGGTCTGAAAGTATGGTAGGATGAGTAACCTGGTAAGGTTGGGGTGCTCTCCGCAGATTTGAACCAAGTTTCAGTAACTGCACACATGTCAGCATCCTCCAGGGAAAGGAATGCTTGCAATGAGTGCAGTTTCATGCTAAGACTCCTAGTGTTGAGCAGCCTGACCTTTAAATTTCATTTAGAAAAAATGTTCATGTTGGTAATTTTGTGCTCATGACTTTGCCTAAAAATAGGCATTATGGGGAGGCAATAGCCCTTGCCAGACATCTGAAGCCCAGGGTAGACAGATGAAGGCCATCTCTGGCAAAGCATTGTGGTCTGTCACTCATGTCCTCCCAGTCTGTCAGAGACTGGATCCTCTTGGAATGACACCAGAAACTAAGCCAATTATTAAAGTCAATAATTTTCTGTTTGTATTGGGGTATCATTCTGGGTGATGGTAGGATGCTGCTTAAGGCTAGGGACATACCTGCCTGGGACACACATTCAGCGATCTCAATCATGTCTGTCTTCATATAGGCTAGAGAGGTATGCCTCAAGTCATTCACACCATCATGGACTATGACAGAGTTATAACAGTACCTGTTTTTAAGAGACTTGAGTGCGTGCATGATTTGGTGGCTTCTAGCACCTGACAAGCAACTTACCGTGACTTTCTCCTTGTCTAGCCTGGTGAGGGGCACATCTGTGTGTCTCATGATAGAGTCTCCTCTGACTAGCATGTTGGGTTTGTGGCTTGGCCGTAAAGGTTGTAAGACACAGGCGTGTGTCCTATGAGTGATGCATGGTGCTGTGGTTTGTGGTGTGCATGTGTGTTTTTGCTTTGGAGGTCTCATTTGTTTAGGTATGTTTTTGTTGAGAACCTCCTCATATGTAGGAGTGTGTTGTACAGGTGTGGGTGGTGTCAGAGGTATGGTGATCGTAGTGTTTGTGCAAACAACCTTCTCAGTGCCAGGTGTACTGGCTTCTGACTGAGACACAAGGATTCTAGGTTCTTAATGTAATTGCAGCACTCGCATATTGTGCTCCTGGGTGGTAGTAATAGATGGTTGTCCGTGTACATAAGGCAGTTGCTACACTGTCTCAGGATGCCAATATCAACCAGACTAGCAGGAGAAACCATAGGAAAGTTTCCATCCGTGGTTGACAGAATCTGTGGAAGAGATGTCAGAATTATAGAGTGGGTACTTTCTGAGGAGAGTGCCTATAGGTGTGAGTAAGGCTGGATAAAATCAATACAGTAGCTAAAAAAGAGGGCCACACTTACACAGGAGTGCTGGTAAAGGAAAAAATGCAGCTAAGATACCTTGCAAAGAGTCAAAACAGCACAGCAGTGATGTGCAATGTACAAACATGCACAAACCCAAGCAAACACGTGGTTTGAATACCACAAAAATGAAAGTAAAATAGAAAAACTGGAGTTGACCAATCAACCCTTGTCCCTGAGCTCTTAGCTCAACACCTGATGCCAGACCAGTTACAACCAGTTCACTTACTTCCACTAAGTGCAGGCAGGCCCTGGCCAACACAAGATGGCATAGTAGGAAACATAGGAATCACACAAGCACATCTGGATACAGCAAAACCTGTAACCAGACTATGCTAAAAATATTTCATAGGTTCATAACTAGGCACTAGGCTATCGACCCAAGGGCCTAAGTAAGCTTAGCCAACAAGGTTCCCTGGCTTATGCCACCCAAGAAAGTTAATTTCCTGTGCCCCTGTCGAGCAGAGCCACAGAAGTGATCCCTGGGGTGTATTTCCTATTTTGCACACTGTTAAACACTGTTTAGGTCGATTTAACACAGGAGAACAGATACACACTTAAAAATAACACTAGCAAACAAAAGCAAATTGATCTAAACAAATCAACCAATTAACCAGTAAAAAAGCTCAAAACTGAGCTCTGTTCCAGCAACCTTCAATCAGACTAACTGCACACTCCTGCACTATGGAAACACTCTCCAAAAAAGATTGCCTGGATTAGTGCTCAAGTTATACAAATAGAACTAGATTCAGCAGATCTGAATCTAGTCTATGCTACAGCAAAGAAGGCACACCAATTTCAGAAAGAAACAGTTCAAATAAGCACACAAAATAAACCTTCAACCAGCAATTCCCAGCTCTGAAGGGAAGAATCTACCCTGTCCTCCAACAACAGTGTAGACCACAAACCTTCTGAATGTAAAATAACTGGCCTGAAGCCCAAGTGCTTAAACCAGAACTAAGACACTTTTAGAATAACAGACACACTAAGCCTTCAAACAGCAAGTCCCAACTTAGAAGGATGTAAGCTGCCTCTCCTGCCACAAGAGTGTAGACCACAAACCTTCTGAATGTAAAATAACTGGCCTTACTCCCAAGTGCTTAAACCAATAGGCTTAGAATAACAGTTGCAATTTAATCAGGCTACTAACAAGTAGTAATAAATGCAGCAGAATAAATGCAATTAAATATTTTAAGAACAAGCAGCAAAACCAAAATAAAGTAATAAAGTAGGAAGAAACACAAATTCAGCAAAAGCAGATGAATAAAGTGCAATTTTTTTAGGTTAAGTGGGAAGGGATGAAACAATATAATTCAAGGTTGAGAAACTAAGGGGGTGGGCCTTCCCAAATGATCTCTCTCTTTCTACTCAGTGAAATAAACTGATGAGATGGGACTGGGAGGAGTGTCCAAAATTATTTTTTTATTAGGGGTCGGCAACTCAAAAGCCAACACATTTAAGAACATAATGAGAACTGGGTGGATGGGAGGGGAGAAATGTAGCCAGAGATGAACAATACTCAGAGCAAGCAGGCCACACAAAAGCTTCAGCTAAATACAGATATTTCTAAATAAAAGATCAATGCTGTTTCTCAGCTCCCCTTATTAATTAGCTGATGCTGTTCAGTTTGCAAAGGAATTCTTTGATTACTTTTTTTAGCTGATCCTAGCCAAGAACACTTAAAACTCCAGCAGAACAGAAATCTTAAAACAAAAAAATTTAATACTAGAATAAGATACAAAATAGAAGAGATCAAATCATAAATGAAAAGCTTCAAATCAAACTTTAATGCAGACAGACATGAGTGACAGTCAGAGCAAGCAGGCCACACAAACACTTCAGCTAAATACAGATATTTCTAAATACAGGAGGAATGCTGTTTGATAGCTCCCTCCACTAATTAATTGATGCTATTCACAGTTTGCAAAGGAGTTCTTTGGTAACTTTTTTTTTAACAGACCCTAGGCAAGAACTCTTAAAACTCCAACATAACAGAAAACTTAAAACAAAACAAATGTAGTAGTAGAATGAGATAGAAAATAGAAGTGATCAAACCTCAAATGAAGAGCTTCAAATCAAAATTAAATGCAGACGGAGACGAGTGATATTCAGAGCAAGCAGGCCACACAAACACTTCAGCTAAATAAAGATATTACTACATAAAAGAGCAATGTTGTGTCCCAGCAAATGAAATCTATTGATGTGATTAACTGAATAATGAGTTAAGCTTAAGAAATGCATTTTGGAGTACTGTGTTGCAATAGACTTAATATAAAAAGCTGGTGGCATCATTCCCTGAAGTTACTGTGGAATTTTATGTGGGCCACTGTATCAAAATGTTCCAATGGAGAAGAGATTCAATGGTGTTTGAGACTTAAGTATTCACACTATTACTTAATACAGGAAAAACATGACTATACAGCTTACTGCAGCTTTAGGTTTTGTAAAATAAATAAAAAAACATTATTCATTAATCCTACCACATAACTTTAAAGAAATCCTTCTAGCAACATTAAAATAACTGATGCAGTAGATCAGAGACACAATAAGGAACCAACAGCTAGTTCACTAAGTGAGCTAGGAAAACAAATATTTTCTATAATAGTAAATGCGTTATGTAAAACACCTTTCAACTCATTCTGATTTTGCAGAACATCCTATATTTTGCGCCCCAGGATTGTCCTGATCCACGTATTTTTTTATTTTTCTGGTAAATCACCAAGGATTACAACCAATCAGTAATGCCAGACATTAGATTTTCACAATTCTTGCTCTTTAGAAAATACAAGCAGATGCAATACTTGTTCCTATATTAATATTCTAACCGAATTAGAGTAATATTTTAAAAATGCAGCTGATTTTGGGACTTTGACCCTCTATCATTTTTGGCTTTGACCAGAATTCTTTAGCAAAAAGTTGCAAGGCATTGATAAATATGAAACATTTACACTGCACTTATAATTTAGGTTGCTAAATATGTTCATTTTGGTTGTAAAGCAAACTGTTTAAAATATAATATTTTACAATGAGTGTTACTACTGCAGAATCTGAGGTTTTGTACGGCCACAGGTGGCATCCACATTTCAAGTAGTTTTTTAAAAGTGATACTTTCAGCTCAAAACTTTTGATACTTAAAAACAATGCTACTACTTCTAAATAATTGCTTTATTTATTCAACATTCATAGGCACAGACAATTTTCAGAAATGAAGATATGGTAGGCTGTCTTCCTTAGCTGATTTTTCTGCAAGTAAACAACATGTATTTACATATTTATGGAAAACCTGAAAGCTTTGTAGCAAATGTTGATCTTTATGGCATCCACAACACCCCTACTACATTTCATAAAGCAAGAACTGAAACAAATTTTCAGTAGCAAGCTGCAAAGCAGTGATACTACATATGAGTGGCAGAACGTAACAGATAACACATTGCGATCAGACAAAAAAGGGAATATGAGCAATAAATTGTACAGTGTGAGAATTGAAACTAGTGCATGGGAAGAAATAGTTCAGCTATGTACAATTTAGAATAACGGTATAAACTATATACAACATTATTTTGTCAGATTTGTCCAACAAGTGGCAGCCCTTATTTCTTTATTCAGTTTATGAAATACAATGTATGAAATGCTGACTTGGTCAAATATTTGTGATAAACTCTAATATCTTATTAATGTCCATACAAAGCATTGCATAGCATTCAGAATGTAAACAGGGACAGATATATACAAATCTTGTTCAGAACAACTTAAATAAGTGCAAGTTATAAAAAGAAAATACTTTAAAATTTTTATTTCATATGGTTGCTCATTACCTATGCTAAATATGGACTCTGCCTGACCACCAAGTCTCTAGACCAGTCGGAATTTAAGCAGTAAAACATGAGTCTCATGCTAATAAATAGAGTGGGGTTTGCAGATTGCCAGAAACAGTCGGAATTTAAGCAGTAAAACATGAGTCTCATGCTAGTAAATAGAGTTGGGTTTGCGGATTGCCAGAAATAGTCGGAATTTAAGCAGTAAAACATGAGTCTCATGCTAATAAATAGAGAGGGGTTTGCGGATTGCCAGAAATAGTCGGAATTTAAGCAGTAAAACATGAGTCTCATGCTAATACATAGAGTTGGGTTTGGGGAATGCCAGAAACAGTCAGAATTTAAGCAGTAAAACATGAGTCTCATGCAAATAAATAGAGTTGGGTTTGCGGAATGACAGAAACAGTCGGAATTTAAGCAGTAAAACATGAGTCTCATGCTAATAAATAGAGAGGGGTTTGCGGATTGCCAGATACAGTCTGAATTTAAGCAGTAAAACATGAGTCTCATGCTAATAAATACAGTTGGGTTTGCGGATTGCCAGAAACAGTCTGAATTTAAGCAGTAAAACATGAGTCTCATGCTAATAAATAGAGTGGGGTTTGCGGATTGCCAGAAACAGTCTGAATTTAAGCAGTAAAACATGAGTCTCATGCTAATAAACAGGGTTGGGTTTGCGGATTGCCAGAAACAGTCGGAATTTAAGCAGTAAAACATGAGTCTCATGCTAATAAATAGAGTGGGGTTTGCGGATTGCCAGAAACAGTCAGAATTTAAGCAGTAAAACATGAGTCTCATGCTAATAAATAGAGTTAAGTTTGTGGATTGCCAGAAACAGTCGGGATTTAAGCAGTAAAACATGAGTCTCATGCTAATAAATAGAGTTGGATTTGCGGATTGCCAGAAATAGTCGGAATTTAAGCAGTAAAACATAAGTCTCATGCTAATAAATAGAGTGGGGTTTGCGGATTGCCAGAAACAGTCAGAATTTAAGCAGTAAAACATGAGTCTCATGCTAATAAATAGAGTTGGGTTTGCAGATTTCCAGAAACAGTCGGAATTTAAGCAGTAAAACATGAGTCTCATGCTAATAAATAGAGTGGGGTTTGTGGATTGCCAGAAAAGGGATAAAGTAAGGAGAAAGGAACTGTACAATTTACAGGAGGGTGAATAACTCAATATGAGGTCTGTGTTCTCACTTTTATTACTGAACATCAGTTTAATTGATTGATTAATTGTTCATTTCGGTTGTAAAGCAAACTGTATAAAATATAATATTTTACAATGAGTGTTACTACTGGAGAATCTGAGGTTTTATACGGCCACAGGTGGCATCCACATTTCAAGTAGTTTTTTAAAAGTGATACTTTCAGCTCAAAACTTTTGATACTTAAAAAAAATGCTACTACTTCTAAATAATTGCTTTATTTATTCAACATTCACAGGCACAGACAATTTTCAGAAATGAAGATATGGTAGGCTGTCTTCCTTAGCTGATTTTTCTGCAAGTAAACAACATGTATTTACATATTTATGGAAAACCTGAAAGCTTTGTAGCAAATGTTGATCTTTATGTCATCCACAACACCCCTACTACATTTCATAAAGCAAGAACTGAAACAAATTTTCAGTAACAAGTAGTAAAGCAGTGATACTACATATGAGTGGCAGAACGTAACTGATAACACATTGCGATCAGATAAAAAAGGGAATATGAGCAATAAATTGTACAGTGTGAGAATTGAAACTAGTGAATGGGAAGAAATAGTTCAGCTATGTACAATTTAGAATAATGGTATAAACTATATACAACATTATTTTGTCAGATTTGTCCAATAAGTGGCAGCCCTTATTTCTTTATTCAGTTTATGAAATACAATGTATGAAATGCTGACTTGGTCATATATTTGTGATAAACTCTAATATCTTATTAATGTCCATACAAAGCATTGCATAGCATTTGTAATGTAAACAGGGACAAATGTATACAAATCTTGTTCAAAACAACTTAAATAAGTGCAAGTTATAAATAGAAAATACTTTAAATTTTTTATTTCTTATGGTTGCTCATTACCTATGCTAAATATGGACTCTGCCTGACCACCATGTCACTAGACCAGTCGGAATTTAAGCAGTAAAACATGAGTCTCATGCTAATAAACAGAGTGGGGTTTGCGGATTGCCAGAAACAGTCAGAATATAAGCAGTAAAACCTGAGTCTCATGCTAATACATAGAGTTGGGTTTGGGGAATGCCAGAAACAGTCAGAATTTAAGAAGTAAAACATGAGTCTCATGCTAATAAATAGAGTGGGGTTTGCGGATTGCCAGAAACAGTCTGAATTTAATCAGTAAAACATGACTCTCATGTTAATAAATAGAGTGGGTTTGCGGATTGCCAGAAACAGTCTGAATTTAAGGAGTAAAACATGAGTCTCATGCGAATAAATAGAGTTGGGTTTGCGGATTGCCAGAAACAGTCGAAATTTAAGCAGTAAAACATGAGTCTCATGCTAATAAATAGAGTGGGGTTTGCTGATTGCCAAAATAGTCGGAATTTACAGTAAAACATGAGTCTCATGCTAATAAATAGAGTTGGGTTTGTGGATTGCCAGAAACTGTCGGAATTTAAGCCGTAAAACATGAGTCTCATGCTAATAAATAGAGTATGGTTTGCGGATTGCCAGAAACAGTTGGAATTTAAGCAGTAAAACATGAGTCCCATGCTAATAAATAGAGTTGGGTTTGCAGAATGCCAGAAACAGTCGGAATTTAAGCAGTAAAACATGAGACTCATGCTAATAAATAGAGTTGGGTCTGCGGATTGCCAGAAAAAGTCGGAATTTAAGCAGTAAAACATGAGTCTCATGCTAATAAATAGAGTGGGGTTTGCGGATTGCCAGAAACAGTCGGAATTTAAGAGGTAAAACATGAGTCTCATGATAATAAATAGAATGGGGTTTGCGGATTGCCAGAAACAGTCGGAATTTAAGCAGTAAAACATGAGTCTCATGCTAATAAATAGAGTGCGGTTTGCGGATTGCCAGAAATAGTCGGAATTTAAGCAGTAAAACATGAGTCTCATGCTAATAAATAGAGTTGGATTTGCGGATTGCCAGAAATAGTCAGAATTTAAGCAGTAAAACATAAGTCTCATGCTAATAAATAGAGATGGGTTTGCGGATTGCCAGATACAGTCTGAATTTAAGCAGTAAAACATGAGTCTCATGCTAATAAATAGAGCTGGGTTTGCAGATTGCCAGAAACAGTCTGAATTTAAGCAGTAAAACATGAGTCTCATGCTAATAAATAGAGTGGGGGTTTGCGGATTGCCAGAAACAGTCTGAATTTAAGCAGTAAAACATGAGTCTCATGCTAATAAACAGAGTTGGGTTTGCGGATTGCCAGAAACAGTCGGAATTTAAGCAGTAAAACATGAGTCTCATGCTAATAAATAGAGTGGGGTTTGCGGATTGCCAGAAACAGTCAGAATTTAAGCAGTAAAACAAGAGTCTCATGCTAATAAATAGAGTTAGGTTTGTGGATTGCCAGAAACAGTCAGAATTTAAGCAGTAAAACATGAGTCTCATGCTAATAAATAGAGTTGGATTTGCGGATTGCCAGAAATAGTCGGAATTTAAGCAGTAAAACATAAGTCTCATGCTAATAAATAGTGTGGGGTTTGCGGATTGCCAGAAACAGTCAGAATTTAAGCAGTAAAACATGAGTCTCATGCTAATAAATAGAGTTGGGTTTGCGGATTTCCAGAAACAGTCGGAATTTAAGCAGTAAAACATGAGTCTCATGCTAATAAATAGAGTGGGGTTTGTGGATTGCCAGAAAAGGGATAAAGTAAGGAGAAAGGAACTGTACAATTTACAGGAGGGTGAATAACTCACTATGAGGTCTGTGTTCTCACTTTTATTACTGAACATCAGTTTAATTGATTGATTAATTGTTCATTTCGGTTGTAAAGCAAACTGTATAAAATATAATATTTTACAATGAGTGTTACTACTGGAGAATCTGAGGTTTTATACGGCCACAGGTGGCATCCACATTTCAAGTAGTTTTTTAAAAGTGATACTTTCAGCTCAAAACTTTTGATACTTAAAAAAAATGCTACTACTTCTAAATAATTGCTTTATTTATTCAACATTCACAGGCACAGACAATTTTCAGAAATGAAGATATGGTAGGCTGTCTTCCTTAGCTGATTTTTCTGCAAGTAAACAACATGTATTTACATATTTATGGAAAACCTGAAAGCTTTGTAGCAAATGTTGATCTTTATGTCATCCACAACACCCCTACTACATTTCATAAAGCAAGAACTGAAACAAATTTTCAGTAACAAGTAGTAAAGCAGTGATACTACATATGAGTGGCAGAACGTAACTGATAACACATTGCGATCAGATAAAAAGGGAATATGAGCAATAAATTGTACAGTGTGAGAATTGAAACTAGTGAATGGGAAGAAATAGTTCAGCTATGTACAATTTAGAATAACGGTATAAACTATATACAACATTATTTTGTCAGATTTGTCCAATAAGTGGCAGCCCTTATTTCTTTATTCAGTTTATGAAATACAATGTATGAAATGCTGACTTGGTCATATATTTGTGATAAACTCTAATATCTTATTAATGTCCATACAAAGCATTGCATAGCATTTGTAATGTAAACAGGGACAAATGTATACAAATCTTGTTCAAAACAACTTAAATAAGTGCAAGTTATAAATAGAAAATACTTTAATTTTTTTTATTTCTTATGGTTGCTCATTACCTATGCTAAATATGGACTCTGCCTGACCACCATGTCACTAGACCAGTCGGAATTTAAGCAGTAAAACATGAGTCTCATGCTAATAAACAGAGTGGGGTTTGCGGATTGCCAGAAAACGTCAGAATTTAAGCAGTAAAACCTGAGTCTCATGCTAATACATAGAGTTGGGTTTGGGGAATGCCAGAAACAGTCAGAATTTAAGAAGTAAAACATGAGTCTCATGCTAATAAATAGAGTGGGGTTTGCGGATTGCCAGAAACAGTCTGAATTTAAGCAGTAAAACATGAGTCTCATGCGAATAAATAGAGTTGGGTTTGAGGATTGCCAGAAACAGTCGAAATTTAAGCAGTAAAACATGAGTCTCATGCTAATAAATAGAGTGGGGTTTGCTGATTGCCAAAATAGTCGGAATTTACAGTAAAACATGAGTCTCATGCTAATAAATAGAGTTGGGTTTGTGGATTGCCAGAAACTGTCGGAATTTAAGCCGTAAAACATGAGTCTCATGCTAATAAATAGAGTATAGTTTGCGGATTGCCAGAAACAGTTGGAATTTAAGCAGTAAAACATGAGTCCCATGCTAATAAATAGAGTTGGGTTTGCAGAATGCCAGAAACAGTCGGAATTTAAGCAGTAAAACATGAGACTCATGCTAATAAATAGAGTTGGGTCTGCGGATTGCCAGAAAAAGTCGGAATTTAAGCAGTAAAACATGAGTCTCATGCTAATAAATAGAGTGGGGTTTGCGGATTGCCAGAAACAGTCGGAATTTAAGAGGTAAAACATGAGTCTCATGATAATAAATAGAATGGGGTTTGCGGATTGCCAGAAACAGTCGGAATTTAAGCAGTAAAACATGAGTCTCATGCTAATAAATAGAGTGCGGTTTATGGATTGCCAGAAATAGTCGGAATTTAAGCAGTAAAACATGAGTCTCATGCTAATAAATAGAGTTGGATTTGCGGATTGCCAGAAATAGTCAGAATTTAAGCAGTAAAACATAAGTCTCATGCTAATAAATAGAGATGGGTTTGCGGATTGCCAGATACAGTCTGAATTTAAGCAGTAAAACATGAGTCTCATGCTAATAAATAGAGCTGGGTTTGCAGATTGCCAGAAACAGTCTGAATTTAAGCAGTAAAACATGAGTCTCATGCTAATAAATAGAGTGGGGTTTGCGGATTGCCAGAAACAGTCTGAATTTAAGCAGTAAAACATGAGTCTCATGCTAATAAACAGAGTTGGGTTTGCGGATTGCCAGAAACAGTCGGAATTTAAGCAGTAAAACATGAGTCTCATGCTAATAAATAGAGTGGGGTTTGCGGATTGCCAGAAACAGTCAGAATTTAAGCAGTAAAACAAGAGTCTCATGCTAATAAATAGAGTTAGGTTTGTGGATTGCCAGAAACAGTCGGAATTTAAGCAGTAAAACATGAGTCTCATGCTAATAAATAGAGATGGATTTGCGGATTGCCAGAAATAGTCGGAATTTAAGCAGTAAAACATAAGTCTCATGCTAATAAATAGAGTGGGGTTTGCGGATTGCCAGAAACAGTCAGAATTTAAGCAGTAAAACATGAGTCTCATGCTAATAAATAGAGTTGGGTTTGCGGATTTCCAGAAACAGTCGGAATTTAAGCAGTAAAACATGAGTCTCATGCTAATAAATAGAGTGGGGTTTGTGGATTGCCAGAAAAGGGATAAAGTAAGGAGAAAGGAACTGTACAATTTACAGGAGGGTGAATAACTCACTATGAGGTCTGTGTTCTCACTTTTATTACTGAACATCAGTTTAATTGATTGATTAATTGTTCATTTCGGTTGTAAAACAAACTGTATAAAATATAATATTTTACAATGAGTGTTACTACTGCAGAATCTGAGGTTTTATACGGCCACAGGTGGCATCCACATTTCAAGTAGATTTTAAAAGTGATACTTTCAGCTCAAAACTTTTGCTACTTAAAAAAATGCTACTACTTCTAAATAATTGCTTTATTTATTCAACATTCACAGGCACAGGCAATTTTCAGAAATGAAGATATGGTAAGCTGTCTTCCTTAGCTGATTTTTCTGCAAGTAAACAACATGTATTTACATATTTATGGAAAACCTGAAAGCTTTGTAGCAAATGTTGATCTTTATGTCATCCACAACACCCCTACTACATTTCATAAAGCAAGAACTGACACAAATTTTCAGTAGCAAGCTGTAAAGCAGTGATACTACATATGAGTGGTAGAACGTAATAGATAACACATTGCGATCAGATAAAAAAGGGAATATGAGCAATAAATTGTACAGTGTGAGAATTAAAACTAGTGCATGGGAATAAATAGTTCAGCTATGTACAATTTAGAATAACGGTATAAACTATATACAACATTATTTTGTCAGATTTGTCCAACAAGTGGCAGCCCTTATTTCTTTATTCAGTTTATGAAATACAATGTATGAAATGCTGACTTGGTCATATATTTGTGATAAACTCTAATATCTTATTAATGTCCATACAAAGCATTGCATAGCATTTGGAATGTAAACAGGGACAGATGTATACAAATCTTGTTCAAAACAACTTAAATAAGTGCAAGTTATAAATAGAAAATACTTTAAAATTTTTATTTCTTATGGTTGCTCATTACCTATGCTAAATATGGACTCTGCCTTACCACCAAGTCACTAGACCAGTCGGAATTTAAGCAGTAAAACATAAGTCTAATGCTAATAAATAGAGTGGGGTTTGCGGATTGCCAGAAACAGTCAGAATTTAAGCAGTAAAACATGAGTCTCATGCTAATACATAGAGTTGGGTTTGGGGAATGCCAGAAACAGTCGTAATTTAAGCAGTAAAACATGAGTCTCATGCTAATAAATAGAGTGGGGTTTGCGGATTGCCAGAAACAGTCGGAATTTAAGCAGTAAAACATGAGTCTCATGCTAATAAATAGAGTGGGGTTTGCGGATTGCCAGATACAGTCTGAATTTAAGCAGTAAAACATGAGTCTCATGATAATAAATAGAGTTGGGTTTGCGGATTGCCAGAAACAGTCAGAATTTAAGCAGTAAAACATGAGTCTCATGCTAATAAATAGAGTTGGGTTTGCGGATTGCCAGAAACAGTCGAAATTTAAGCAGTAAAACATGAGTCTCATGCTAATAAATAGAGTGGGGTTTGCTGATTGCCAAAATAGTCGGAATTTACAGTAAAACATGAGTCTCATGCTAATAAATAGAGTTGGGTTTGTGGATTGCCAGAAACAGTCGGAATTTAAGCAGTAAAACATGAGTCTCATGCTAATAAATAGAGTATGGTTTGCGGATTGCCAGAAACAGTTGGAATTTAAGCAGTAAAACATGAGTCCCATGCTAATAAATAGAGTTGGGTTTGCGGATTGCCAGAAAAAGTCGGAATTTAAGCAGTAAAACATGAGTCTCATGCTAATAAATAGAGTTGGGTCTGCGGATTGCCAGAAAAAGTCGGAATTTAAGCAGTAAAACATGAGTCTCATGCTAATAAATAGAGTGGGGTTTGCGGATTGCCAGAAATAGTCAGAATTTAAGAGGTAAAACATGAGTCTCATGATAATAAATAGAATGGGGTTTGCGGATTGCCAGAAACAGTCGGAATTTAAGCAGTAAAACATGAGTCTCATGCTAATAAATAGAGTGCGGTTTGCGGATTGCCAGAAATAGTCGGAATTTAAGCAGTAAAACATGAGTCTCATGCTAATAAATAGAGTTGGATTTGCGGATTGCCAGAAATAGTCGGAATTTAAGCAGTAAAACATAAGTCTCATGCTAATAAATAGAGAGGGGTTTGTGGATTGCCAGATACAGTCTGAATTTAAGCAGTAAAACATGAGTCTCATGCTAATAAATAGAGTTGGGTTTGCGGATTGCCAGAAACAGTCTGAATTTAAGCAGTAAAACATGAGTCTCATGCTAATAAATAGAGTGGGGTTTGCGGACTGCCAGAAACAGTCTGAATTTAAGCAGTAAAACATGAGTCTCATGCTAATAAACAGAGTTGGGTTTGCGGATTGCCAGAAACAGTCGGAATTTAAGCAGTAAAACATGAGTCTCATGCTAATGAATAGAGTGGGGTTTGCGAATTGCCAGAAACAGTCAGAATTTAAGCAGTAAAACAAGAGTCTCATGCTAATAAATAGAGTTAGGTTTGTGGATTGCCAGAAACAGTCGGAATTTAAGCAGTAAAACATGAGTCTCATGCTAATAAATAGAGTTGGATTTGCGGATTGCCAGAAATAGTCGGAATTTAAGCAGTAAAACATAAGTCTCATGCTAATAAATAGAGTGGGGTTTGCGGATTGCCAGAAACAGTCAGAATTTAAGCAGTAAAACATGAGTCTCATGCTAATAAATAGAGTTGGGTTTGCGGATTTCCAGAAACAGTCGGAATTTAAGCAGTAAAACATGAGTCTCATGCTAATAAATAGAGTGGGGTTTGTGGATTGCCAGAAAAGGGATAAAGTAAGGATAAAGGAATTGTACAATTTACAGGAGGGTGAATAACTCACTATGAGGTCTGTGTTCTCACTTTTATTACTGAACATCAGTTTAATTGATTGATTAATTGTTCATTTCGGTTGTAAAGCAAACTGTATAAAATATAATATTTTACAATGAGTGTTACTACTGCAGAATCTGAGGTTTTATACGACCACAGGTGGCATCCACATTTCAAGTAGTTTTTTAAAAGTGATACTTTCAGCTCAAAACTTTTGCTACTTAAAAAAAATGCTACTACTTCTAAATAATTGCTTTATTTATTCAACATTCACAGGCACAGACAATTTTCAGAAATGAAGATATGGTAAGCTGTCTTCCTTAGCTGATTTTCTGCAAGTAAACAACATGTATTTACATATTTATGGAAAACCTGAAAGCTTTGTAGCAAATGTTGATCTTTATGTCATCCACAACACCCCTACTACATTTCATAAAGCAAGAACTGAAACAAATTTTCAGTAGCAAGCTGTAAAGCAGTGATACTACATATGAGTGGCAGAATGTAACAGATAACACATTGCGATCAGATAAAAAAGGGAATATGAGCAATAAATTGTACAGTGTGAGAATTGAAACTAGTGCATGGGAAGAAATAGTTCAGCTATGTACAATTTAGAATAACGGTATAAACTATATACAACATTATTTTGTCAGATTTGTCCAACAAGTGGCAGCCCTTATTTCTTTATTCAGTTTATGAAATACAATGAATGAAATTCTGACTTGGTCATATATTTGTGATAAACTCTAATATCTAATTAATGTCCATACAAAGCATTGCATAGCATTCGGAATGCAAACAGGGACAGATGTATACAAATCTTGTTCAAAACAACTTAAATAAGTGCAAGTTATAAAAAGAAAATACTTTAAAATTTTTATTTCTTATGGTTGCTCATTACCTATGCTAAATATGGACTCTGCCTGACCACCAAGTCACTAGACCAGTCGGAATTTAAGCAGTAAAACATGAGTCTCATGCTAATAAATAGAGTGGGGTTTGCGGATTGCCAGAAACAGTTGGAATTTAAGCAGTAAAACAAGAGTCCCATGCGAATAAATAGAGTTGGGTTTGCGGATTGCCAGAAACAGTCGGAATTTAAGCAGTAAAACATGAGTCTCATGCTAATAAATAGAGTGGGGTTTGCGGATTGCCAGAAACAGTCGAAATTTAAGCAGTAAAACATGAGTCTCATGCTAATAAATAGAGTGGGGTTTGCGGATTGCCAAAACAGTCGGAATTTAAGCAGTAAAACATGAGTCTCATGCTAATAAATAGAGTTGGGAACATGAGTCTCATGCTAATAAATAAGAGTGGGTTTGCAGGATTGCCAGAAAAGTGAATTTAAGCAATTAAAACATGGAGTCTCATGCTAAATAATAAATAGTGGGTTTTATGGATTGCCTGAAATAGAAGCAGTAAAACATGAGTCTCGTGATAATAAATAGAGTGGGGTTTGCGGATTGCCAGAAACAGTCAGAATTTAAGCAGTAAAACATGAGTCTCATGCTAGTAAATAGAGTTGGGTTTGCGGATTGCCAGAAATAGTCGGAATTTAAGCAGTAAAACATGAGTCTCATGCTAATAAATAGAGTAGGGTTTGCAGATTGCCAGAAACAGTCAGAATTTAAGCAGTAAAACATGAGTCTCATGCTAATAAATAGAGTTGGGTTTGCGGATTGCCAGAAACAGTCAGAATTTAAGCAGTAAAACATGAGTCTCATGCTAATAAACAGAGTGGGGTTTGTGGATTGCCAGAAAAGGGATAAAGTAAGGAGAAAGGAACTGTACAATTTACAGGAGGGTGAATAACTCACTATGAGGTCTGTGTTCTCACTTTTATTACTGAACATCAGTTTAATTGATTGATTAATTGTTCATTTCGGTTGTAAAGCAAACTGTATAAAATATAATATTTTACAATGAGTGTTACTACTGCAAAATCTGAGGTTTTATACGGCCACAGGTGGCATCCACATTTCAAGTAGTTTTTTAGAAGTGATACTTTCAGCTCAAAACTTTTGCTACTTAAAAAAAATGCTACTACTTCTAAATAATTGCTTTATTTATTCAACATTCACAGGCACAGACAATTTTCAGAAATGAAGATATGGTAGGCTGTCTTCCTTAGCTGATTTTTTTGCAAGTAAACAACATGTATTTACATATATATAGGAAACCTGAAAGCTTTGTAGCAAATGTTAATTTTAATGTCATCCACAACACCCCTACTACATTTCATAAAGCAAGAACTGACACAAATTTTCAGTAGCAAGCTGTAAAGCAGTGATACTACATATGAGTGGCAGAACGTAACAGATAACACATTGCGATCAGATAAAAAAGGGAATATGAGCAATAAATTGTACAGTGTGAGAATTGAAACTAGTGCATGGGAAGAAATAGTTCAGCTATGTACAATTTAGAATAACGGTACAAACTATATACAACATTATTTTGTCAGATTTGTCCAACAAGTGGCAGCCCTTATTTCTTTATTCAGTTTATGAAATACAATGTATGAAATGCTGACTTGGTCATATATTTGTGATAAACTCTAATATCTTATTAATGTCCATACAAAGCATTGCATAGCATTTGGAATGTAAACAGGGACAGATGTATACAAATCTTGTTCAAAACACCTTAAATAAGTGCAAGTTATAAATAGAAAATACTTTAAAATTTTTATTTCTTATGGTTGCTCATTACCTATGCTAAATATGGACTCTGCCTGACCACCAAGTCACTAGACCAGTCGGAATTTAAGCAGTAAAACATGAGTCTCATGCTAATAAATAGAGTGGGGTTTGCGGATTGCCAGAAACAGTCAGAATTTAAGCAGTAAAACATGAGTCTCATGCTAATACATAGAGTTGGGTTTGGGGAATGCCAGAAACAGTCGGAATTTAAGCAGTAAAACATGAGTCTCATGCTAATAAATAGAGTGGGGTTTGCGGATTGCCAGAAACAGTCGGAATTTAAGCAGTAAAACATGAGTCTCATGCTAATAAATAGAGTGGGGTTTGCGGATTGCCAGATACAGTCTGAATTTAAGCAGTAAAACATGAGTCTCATGATAATAAATAGAGTTGGGTTTGCGGATTGCCAGAAACAGTCGGAATTTAAGCAGTAAAACATGAGTCTCATGCTAATAAATAGAGTTGGGTTTGCGGATTGCCAGAAACAGTCGAAATTTAAGCAGTAAAACATGAGTCTCATGCTAATAAATAGAGTGGGGTTTGCTGATTGCCAAAATAGTCGGAATTTACAGTAAAACATGAGTCTCATGCTAATAAATAGAGTTGGGTTTGTGGATTGCCAGAAACAGTCGGAATTTAAGCAGTAAAACATGAGTCTCATGCTAATAAATAGAGTGGGGTTTGCGGATTGCCAGAAATAGTCGGAATTTAAGAGGTAAAACATGAGTCTCATGATAATAAATAGAATGGGGTTTGCGGATTGCCAGAAACAGTCGGAATTTAAGCAGTAAAACATGAGTCTCATGCTAATAAATAGAGTATGGTTTGCGGATTGCCAGAAACAGTTGGAATTTAAGCAGTAAAACATGAGTCCCATGCTAATAAATAGAGTTGGGTTTGCGGATTGCCATAAACAGTCGGAATTTAAGCAGTAAAACATGAGTCTCATGCTAACAAATAGAGTTGGGTCTGCGGATTGCCAGAAAAAGTCGGAATTTGAGCAGTAAAACATGAGTCTCATGCTAATAAATAGAGTGGGGTTTGCGGATTGCCAGAAATAGTCAGAATTTAAGAGGTAAAACATGAGTCTCATGATAATAAATAGAATGGGGTTTGCGGATTGCCAGAAACAGTCGGAATTTAAGCAGTAAAACATGAGTCTCATGCTAATAAATAGAGTGCGGTTTTGGATTGCCAGAAATAGTCGGAATTTAAGCAGTAAAACATGAGTCTCATGCTAATAAATAGAGTTGGATTTGCGGATTGCCAGAAATAGTCGGAATTTAAGCAGTAAAACATAAGTCTCATGCTAATAAATAGAGAGGGGTTTGTGGATTGCCAGATACAGTCTGAATTTAAGCAGTAAAACATGAGTCTCATGCTAATAAATAGAGTTGGGTTTGTGGATTGCCAGAAACAGTCTGAATTTAAGCAGTAAAACATGAGTCTCATGCTAATAAATAGAGTGGGGTTTGCGGATTGCCAGAAACAGTCTGAATTTAAGCAGTAAAACATGAGTCTCATGCTAATAAACAGAGTTGGGTTTGCGGATTGCCAGAAACAGTCGGAATTTAAGCAGTAAAACATGAGTCTCATGCTAATGAATAGAGTGGGGTTTGCGAATTGCCAGAAACAGTCAGAATTTAAGCAGTAAAACAAGAGTCTCATGCTAATAAATAGAGTTAGGTTTGTGGATTGCCAGAAACAGTCGGAATTTAAGCAGTAAAACATGAGTCTCATGCTAATAAATAGAGTTGGATTTGCGGATTGCCAGAAATAGTCGGAATTTAAGCAGTAAAACATAATCTCATGCTAATAAATAGAGTGGGGTTTGCGGATTGCCAGAAACAGTCAGAATTTAAGCAGTAAAACATGAGTCTCATGCTAATAAATAGAGTTGGGTTTGCGGATTTCCAGAAACAGTCGGAATTTAAGCAGTAAAACATGAGTCTCATGCTAATAAATAGAGTGGGGTTTGTGGATTGCCAGAAAAGGGATAAAGTAAGGATAAAGGAACTGTACAATTTACAGGAGGGTGAATAACTCACTATGAGGTCTGTGTTCTCACTTTTATTACTGAACATCAGTTTAATTGATTGATTAATTGTTCGTTTCGGTTGTAAAGCAAACTGTATAAAATATAATATTTTACAATGAGTGTTACTACTGCAGAATCTGAGGTTTTATACGGCCACAGGTGGCATCCACATTTCAAGTAGTTTTTTAAAAGTGATACTTTCAGCTCAAAACTTTTGCTACTTAAAAAAAATGCTACTACTTCTAAATAATTGCTTTATTTATTCAACATTCACAGGCACAGACAATTTTCAGAAATGAAGATATGGTAGGCTGTCTTCCTTAGCTGATTTTTTTGCAAGTAAACAACATGTATTTACATATATATAGGAAACCTGAAAGCTTTGTAGCAAATGTTAATTTTAATGTCATCCACAACACCCCTACTACATTTCATAAAGCAAGAACTGACACAAATTTTCAGTAGCAAGCTGTAAAGCAGTGATACTACATATGAGTGGCAGAACGTAACAGATAACACATTGCGATCAGATAAAAAGGGAATATGAGCAATAAATTGTACAGTGTGAGAATTGAAACTAGTGCATGGGAAGAAATAGTTCAGCTATGTACAATTTAGAATAACGGTATAAACTATATACAACATTATTTTGTCAGATTTGTCCAACAAGTGGCAGCCCTTATTTCTTTATTCAGTTTATGAAATACAATGTATGAAATGCTGACTTGGTCATATATTTGTGATAAACTCTAATATCTTATTAATGTCCATACAAAGCATTGCATAGCATTTGGAATGTAAACAGGGACAGATGTATACAAATCTTGTTCAAAACACCTTAAATAAGTGCAAGTTATAAATAGAAAATACTTTAAAATTTTTATTTCTTATGGTTGCTCATTACCTATGCTAAATATGGACTCTGCCTGACCACCAAGTCACTAGACCAGTCGGAATTTAAGCAGTAAAACATGAGTCTCATGCTAATAAATAGAGTGGGGTTTGCGGATTGCCAGAAACAGTCAGAATTTAAGCAGTAAAACATGAGTCTCATGCTAATACATAGAGTTGGGTTTGGGGAATGCCAGAAACAGTCGGAATTTAAGCAGTAAAACATGAGTCTCATGCTAATAAATAGAGTGGGGTTTGCGGATTGCCAGAAACAGTCGGAATTTAAGCAGTAAAACATGAGTCTCATGCTAATAAATAGAGTGGGGTTTGCGGATTGCCAGATACAGTCTGAATTTAAGCAGTAAAACATGAGTCTCATGATAATAAATAGAGTTGGGTTTGCGGATTGCCAGAAACAGTCGGAATTTAAGCAGTAAAACATGAGTCTCATGCTAATAAATAGAGTTGGGTTTGTGGATTGCCAGAAACAGTCGAAATTTAAGCAGTAAAACATGAGTCTCATGCTAATAAATAGAGTGGGGTTTGCTGATTGCCAAAATAGTCGGAATTTACAGTAAAACATGAGTCTCATGCTAATAAATAGAGTTGGGTTTGTGGATTGCCAGAAACAGTCGGAATTTAAGCAGTAAAACATGAGTCTCATGCTAATAAATAGAGTATGGTTTGCGGATTGCCAGAAACAGTTGGAATTTAAGCAGTAAAACATGAGTCCCATGCTAATAAATAGAGTTGGGTTTGCGGATTGCCATAAACAGTCGGAATTTAAGCAGTAAAACATGAGTCTCATGCTAATAAATAGAGTTGGGTCTGCGGATTGCCAGAAAAAGTCGGAATTTAAGCAGTAAAACATGAGTCTCATGCTAATAAATAGAGTGGGGTTTGCGGATTGCCAGAAATAGTCGGAATTTAAGAGGTAAAACATGAGTCTCATGATAATAAATAGAATGGGGTTTGCGGATTGCCAGAAACAGTCGGAATTTAAGCAGTAAAACATGAGTCTCATGCTAATAAATAGAGTGCGGTTTGCGGATTGCCAGAAATAGTCGGAATTTAAGCAGTAAAACATGAGTCTCATGCTAATAAATAGAGTTGGATTTGCGGATTGCCAGAAATAGTCGGAATTTACAGTAAAACATGAGTCTCATGCTAATAAATAGAGTTGGGTTTGTGGATTGCCAGAAACAGTCGGAATTTAAGCAGTAAAACATGAGTCTCATGCTAATAAATAGAGTATGGTTTGCGGATTGCCAGAAACAGTTGGAATTTAAGCAGTAAAACATGAGTCCCATGCTAATAAATAGAGTTGGGTTTGCGGATTGCCATAAACAGTCTGAATTTAAGCAGTAAAACATGAGTCTCATGCTAATAAATAGAGTTGGGTCTGCGGATTGCCAGAAAAAGTCGGAATTTAAGCAGTAAAACATGAGTCTCATGCTAATGAATAGAGTGGGGTTTGCGAATTGCCAGAAACAGTCAGAATTTAAGCAGTAAAACAAGAGTCTCATGCTAATAAATAGAGTTAGGTTTGTGGATTGCCAGAAACAGTCGGAATTTAAGCAGTAAAACATGAGTCTCATGCTAATAAATAGAGTTGGATTTGCGGATTGCCAGAAATAGTCGGAATTTAAGCAGTAAAACATAATCTCATGCTAATAAATAGAGTGGGGTTTGCGGATTGCCAGAAACAGTCAGAATTTAAGCAGTAAAACATGAGTCTCATGCTAATAAATAGAGTTGGGTTTGCGGATTTCCAGAAACAGTCGAAATTTAAGCAGTAAAACATGAGTCTCATGCTAATAAATAGAGTGGGGTTTGTGGATTGCCAGAAAAGGGATAAAGTAAGGATAAAGGAACTGTACAATTTACAGGAGGGTGAATAACTCACTATGAGGTCTGTGTTCTCACTTTTATTACTGAACATCAGTTTAATTGATTGATTAATTGTTCATTTCGGTTGTAAAGCAAACTGTATAAAATATAATATTTTACAATGAGTGTTACTACTGCAGAATCTGAGGTTTTATACGGCCACAGGTGGCATCCACATTTCAAGTAGTTTTTTAAAAGTGATACTTTCAGCTCAAAACTTTTGCTACTTAAAAAAAATGCTACTACTTCTAAATAATTGCTTTATTTATTCAACATTCACAGGCACAGACAATTTTCAGAAATGAAGATATGGTAAGCTGTCTTCCTTAGCTGATTTTTCTGCAAGTAAACAACATGTATTTACATATTTATGGAAAACCTGAAAGCTTTGTAGCAAATGTTGATCTTTATGTCATCCACAACACCCCTACTACATTTCATAAAGCAAGAACTGAAACAAATTTTCAGTAGCAAGCTGTAAAGCAGTGATACTACATATGAGTGCCAGAATGTAACAGATAACACATTGCGATCAGATAAAAAAGGGAATATGAGCAATAAATTGTACAGTGTGAGAATTGAAACTAGTGCATGCGAAGAAATAGTTCAGCTATGTACAATTTAGAATAACGGTATAAACTATATACAACATTATTTTGTCAGATTTGTCCAACAAGTGGCAGCCCTTATTTCTTTATTCAGTTTATGAAATACAATGAATGAAATTCTGACTTGGTCATATATTTGTGATAAACTCTAATATCTAATTAATGTCCATACAAAGCATTGCATAGCATTCGGAATGTAAACAGGGACAGATGTATACAAATCTTGTTCAAAACAACTTAAATAAGTGCAAGTTATAAAAAGAAAATACTTTAAAATTTTTATTTCATATGGTTGCTCATTACCTATGCTAAATATGGACTCTGCCTGACCACCAAGTCTCTAGACCAGTCGGAATTTAAGCAGTAAAACATGAGTCTCATGATAATAAATAGAGTACGGTTTGCGGATTGCCAGAAACAGTCGGAATTTAAGCAGTAAAACATGAGTCTCATGCTAATAAATAGAGTGGGGTTTGCGGATTGCCTGAAATAGTCGGAATTTAAGCAGTAAAACATGAGTCTCGTGATAATAAATAGAGTGGGGTTTGCGGATTGCCAGAAACAGTCAGAATTTAAGCAGTAAAACATGAGTCTCATGCTAGTAAATAGAGTTGGGTTTGCGGATTGCCAGAAATAGTCGGAATTTAAGCAGTAAAACATGAGTCTCATGCTAATAAATAGGCAGTAAAACATGAGTCTCATGCTAATAAATAGAGTGGGGTTTGTGGATTGCCAGAAAAGGGATAAAGTAAGGAGAAAGGAACTGTACAATTTACAGGAGGGTGAATAACTCACTATGAGGTCTGTGTTCTCACTTTTATTACTGAACATCAGTTTAATTGATTGATTAATTGTTCATTTCGGTTGTAAAGCAAACTGTATAAAATATAATATTTTACAATGAGTGTTACTACTGCAAAATCTGAGGTTTTATACGGCCACAGGTGGCATCCACATTTCAAGTAGTTTTTTAGAAGTGATACTTTCAGCTCAAAACTTTTGCTACTTAAAAAAAAAATGTTACTACTTCTAAATAATTGCTTTATTTATTCAACATTCACAGGCACAGACAATTTTCAGAAATGAAGATATGGTAGGCTGTCTTCCTTAGCTGATTTTTCTGCAAGTAAACAACATGTATTTACATATTTATAGGAAACCTGAAAGCTTTGTAGCAAATGTTAATTTTTATGTCATCCACAACACCCCTACTACATTTCATGAAGCAAGAACTGAAACAAATTTTCAGTAGCAAGCTGTAAAGCAGTGATACTACATTTGAGTGGCAGAACGTAACAGATAACACATTGCGATCAGATAAAAAAGGGAATATGAGCAATAAATTGTACAGTGTGAGAATTGAAACTAGTGCATGGGAAGAAATAGTTCAGGTATGTACAATTTAGAATAAAGGTATAAACTATATACAACATTATTTTGTCAGATTTGTCCAACAAGTGGCAGCCCTTATTTCTTTATTCAGTTTATGAAATACAATGTATGAAATGCTGACTTGGTCATATATTTGTGATAAACTCTAATATCTTATTAATGTCCATACAAAGCATTGCATAGCATTTGGAATGTAAACAGGGACAGATGTATACAAATCTTGTTCAAATCAACTTAAATAAGTGCAAGTTATAAAAAGAAAATACTTTAAAATTTGTATTTCTTATGGTTGCTCATTACCTATGCTTAATATGGACTCTGTCTGACCACCAAGTCACTAGACCAGTCGGAATTTAAGCAGTAAAACATGAGTCTCATGCTAATAAATAGAGTGGGGTTTGCGGATTGCCAGAAACAGTCAGAATTTAAGCAGTAAAACATGAGTCTCATGCTAATAAATAGAGTTGGGTTTACGAATTGCCAGAAACAGTCGGAATTTAAGCAGTAAAACATGAGTCTCATGCTAATAAATAGAGTGGGGTTTGTGGATTGCCAGAAAAGGGATAAAGTAAGGAGAAAGGAACTGTGCAATTTACAGGAGGGTGAATAACTCACTATGAGGTCTGTGTTCTCACTTTTATTACTAAACATCAGTTTAACTGTTAACTCAACTAAGCAGCCCATTACATCAAAGCCCATTCCATCTAAATGGAAAGAGAGGTTAAGTCCTGTTCTCCGTGCAGAACCTGCTCTGAAATACCATTGCAGGGTTAAACATGGAACCTGCAATAGGGACAAGTCCTGCTCTCTGTGCAGTACCCATTCAGTTAAAAAAGTATAATCTTTTGAGCTCAACCATTTGCCAGTTGAACAAATAAGCAGTCAAGCCATATGTGATATACCTGACATTGTTGTGCATCAGCAGGCAAAGACCAGGTCCACTGTTAGACAAAGGAACATCATTTCAATCTCCATCCCTAACTAGTCAGGGAAACAACTTGTTTTTCACATCTGTTCATTGTTAAATGATCAGAAATGGCTACATTTAGGTACCATCTTGCCCTGGCCTCAGTAAAAAGCTTCATCATTGGCTAGATGACCAAACACTCACTGAGAGAAGACAATGCAATGACAAGCTAGGATGCAGATGATTCAAAAGTTTCAAGAAAGTGTAAATAAATGCAGAAAAAATCAGTGGTGCAGCGGTAGCGTTGTTGCCTCACAGCAAGAGGTGCTCTGGTTCGATTCTCGGCTGAGATGCCTTCTGTATGGAGTCTGCATGTCCTCCCTGCGTTTGTGTGGGTTTGTTCTGGTTTCCTCCCAAGTTACAAAGACATACACCTGGAGCTTTTCTCCCCAGGCCTCCGCTGAAAATGGGCTTTGTTCCAAGTCAGACTTTCCCGGTTAACAAATGGAAAATAAAATTTATTTTTATTATTTATAAGCCCATTTGTTAGACGTGCTTCTGTGAAAAGGTGACCTGAGAACATCTCCTGGTTAAATTACCTTTTTGTTCACACAGCCTGAAAAGGTAGGTGAGTAAATCAAACCACCCATTTGGCAGTTGGCATAGAGAATTAAGTAGCTGTTAACCAGCACTTTCATGTGGTCCTGAGGTGCAGGGTTTGATTCTCTCTCTCTCTCTCTCTCTCTCTCTCTCTCTCTCTCTCTCCATTGCCTAACTGTGTGACTCTGAGCAAATTACTTAACCAGACACTTCCTGGTTTGAGTATGAAAAAGGTCCATGGAGACTGGTGTTCTGCCTGAGAAAATAAATAAAATAAAACTGAGAGCTGCAAAATGAAGCTCAAAGTATTGATCATCTATATTAAAGTACTTATCAATATCCAACCAGCTATAATTTGATTATACAGGAAAGTAAACCAAAGCCAAAGTTCAGTCCAATGCAATGTAGAAACAAATACAAGTTATCTCACATATGGCTAGAGTAACAACTTTATAGTCTCACCTTTCCCCCCTTTACTAGACTATCATCAGCTGTAATGTCCCAGCTGGCATGTTCCTCACTAAGGCACCTTAATCAACAAAAGACACTTCATGTTTCTGCACCAAAAAGATCTTGGGTCACAGAATGCTTAGCTACTCTGAGAGAGTCCTGCCCATCTACTCAGTCTCATATGGACTCCAGAAGTGTAATATCTACTTAGTACTCCACCCTATGATTGACCCAGTACTGTTTGAACTGCTTTACTAAACAGAACGAATCACCCTCTCAAAAGACCTAAACCTATACAACCACATAAACATCAAATGGTGTGACAGATACCTAACCCAACATATTGTACAATATGCAGAATACTCCAATAACAACATTTTAAACCAGTCTGCATGACTGGATGGGTGATCACAAATCTTCACATAGGATATGGGAGGAAAAGACACTTAATGTGGAACATTATTAGTCGCCCATCAGTATCATTAGTACTGGATGAGATAGCTGAGCTACTTGATGGACTCATTGGCTCTGCCACAGAAGTGTAGTATATGCTGCAGTAGTATGATACATTACAAGCCACAATAATTTAAAACAACAGAGAAAAGTAAATACAACATTAAGAAAAACTGTACTGGTTGAAGATAAGTGGAATGAAGAATTTCACTTCTTTTAATAGCACTGTACTGCTAACTAACAGTTAAGAAATGTTTTCACACATAATATATATTTTATATATATATATATATATATATATATATATATATATATATATATATATATATATATATATTTAGAAACGTTCGAAACAACCCCATGTGCAAAAAGTTGGAAAAGGGGTTGTGGATGGATGGATAGAGGGATCAAATTAACCAAACATCAACAGTGCTAACATTGACAAAAACATTGACACACTTTTGTGTATGCTCTGAGTAATAATGTTAGAGTACATTTTAAAGCATATATTTTTGTGAGCTGGAAAAGCTCCCCTGCACCAACATGTGGGGGGCTTTGGTTCCCACACTTTTCTACTAATTGTATATATTAACTCTGAAATCTCACAATTTGAAGGGAAAAGGTATATCCCCAGTTCCAGGAACAGTTGTTGTCATGCTCCTGTCAACCATCTGCTTTGTTGACCACAATGTGTCAACAAAACAGAGGTTGACATTAGGGAATTCTGCTTAATTTCAACACACACACATTGATAGACAGGTAGATATCTGTATATCTAAATATCAAATATCTCTCTCTCTCTCTTCATATATATATATAGATATATCTATATATATATATATATATATATATATATATATGTGTGTGTGTGTGTGTGTGTGGGTCTAAGACTTTTGACTGAAGGCACATTTCACTAAAACACATTTGACTGTGCACAATTCACTGAAAGCTCAATTCACTTTTAAACACAATTCACTGAAACACATTTCACTGAAAGTTATATATGGCCTTTTCCCCACTGTAGTGCAACCCTGGAGTTAGCATATATATATATATATATATATATATATATAAATATATATATATATATATATATATATATATATATATATATATATATATATATATATACATATCTAGATATATATATATATATATATATATATATATATATATATATATATATATACACACACACACACACACACACACACACACACACACACACACATGGATACTTGCAATTCCAGTAAATTACTCTTTCCTGAACATAATATATATCCAAACTATGTATGCCCCCCACACCCCCCTTACTATATATACTAACTCCAGGGTCGCATGCTAACCCCAACCAAACAAATGGCCTTAGAAAAACCCATAAAACTACCACTGTTCTGCCAGATTGCCAGGAGTTAGTGGTAGGGTTAACGAACCACAAGAAGATCAATGTTTGTCGGGTCGATCTTTCAGTACATTGATCATTTAAATGTACACCATATGTGTATATATATATATGGTTCCCATTCAGAAGCCTGAAACATCATAAGCCTGAAAATCAAAATCCTGAAACCAAAAGCCTGAAAATTCAGAATCCTGAAAACTCAAAATCCTGAAAGCCCAAAATCCTGAAAGACCAAAATCCTGAAACTCAAAATCCTGAAAACACAAATAATGCTAATATGTCACTATAAAGACACTAATATCTACCAACTGACCCTGACCCTAACCCTAACCCTAAGGTCCGTCACTATCGCACACTCACCTGACCCGCGCCCTAACCCTAACTCACTTAATCCGCCTAACCCCAATATTTGTCACTATTGCATACATGCCTAACCTGCCCTAACCCTAACTCACTTAAACCGCCCCTAACCTAAAATAAAACCAACCTGACACTTACCTGACCCCAACGCATGACCTAACACCACAGGGCTAACAATAGCAAAGCCACAATGACATCAGTATGTCTATTTTGTGTTTTCAGGATTTTGAGTTTCAGGATTTTGGTCTTTCAGGATTTTGGGCTTTCAGGATTTTGAGTTTTCAGGATTCTGAATTTTCAGGCTTTTGGTTTCAGGATTTTGATTTTCAGGCTTATGATGTTTCAGGCTTCTGAATGGGAACCATATATATATATATATATATATATATATATATATATATATATATATATATATATATATATAGGGTCTATATTATTAGCATGAAAGCTAATAATAGCGAATACAAATTGTGCGACATGTGAAGGACAAAATACAGAAAAGTCGAACAGCATATTTAGCGAAAAACAGTACATCGAATGTTTTATTTGGCCCAACCAAAATTTGAATTGCATATGACGCTTGTCTGCATGTCTGCCCTTATCAAAGAAAAGAAAGAGTCTTGAGCAGCAATATTGCTTGCAAACTGTAGTTGACAGACATTCAGAGTATAGCACACAGGAATTTTTGTTTCAACGGAGATCGCCATAGGGAATATTTCACTTTACTTCAATGTAGTGTGATCTCGGATTAGGTATATTTAAGTAGTGGGGAGCGTGGGGGGTTCAGGGGGGCGAAATCCCCCTGCCTGGAGCATTCAGATAAGTTTTTTGTTTATTTTTTTCAGTTTTTTTACAGCACACTAGGAATGCGGTGTTGACCAAACATAAATTTTCTTTTGATGTACTGGCATTTCGCTATTGTGCACGTTCATTTTATATGTGTTCATAGGTTCATACTAGGCTATCTGCCCTAGGGCATTTATAAGCCTAGCCAGAGTGTGTTTGGCTTTCGCCACCCATTTTAAATTCATTTTGCTATACCCTTTTTCGAGGTTAGTATACTGTGCCTCTGTCTAACAGTGACACAGAAGTGATACCCGGGGTAAACCTACAATCTCCCATCCACTCATCAAGATTCCTCTTGAAGAGAGTCAATGAGGGATTCTGCCTAACCTGGGCTGGGATTTTATTCCAGAGTGAAGGGAGCCTCTGGGTTATGAATCTGTCCCTCCAGCATGTCCTATTTATTTCAGTGCTGAGGTTCAAGTTTCTCGAGTGCGTAGCTCGATGGGATTTGGATTTTCTGAGGTGCGGCATGTCCATTAATTCCGGGTTGGACATGGCTTTATACGTCATGCACAGATCGCCTCTGAGCAGGCGGTATGCCACTGAGTAGAGCTGGAGTTTCTTTAACCGGGCAGCATATGGAATCTGTTTGAGCCCTTTGATCCTCTTGGTGAGGTGCTTTTGGGGTCTTTCCAGTTGTTGCAGGTGTCTGGTAAGGTACATCCCAAAAGGGGCATTGTACTCAATTATGGGCCTGATGAGGGATGAGTAAAGAGGCACGATGACCTCCCCTGATTTAGATGTGAATCCCTTCATGATTAGGTGGGCTATATAAAATGTTTTTCTAACCACTTTGGCCATGTGGTTGTCAAATGAGAGATTGCTATCAACTTGGGTCCCCAGGTCCCTAATTACTTCTTCTGTACTTAATAGATTACCACCTATGTGGTAACTTGTGGGCACTTTGTTTTTGCCAAAGGGGATGACTATACACTTTTTGGCGTTTAGCTTGAGGCCATGGCTCTGGCACCAGTTGTCTATTTCTATGAGGCCCTTTTGGTGGATGCTTGTGTCAGCTGGAGAGTCGATTATGGCGCCCAGTTTGCAGTCATCTGCGAACTTGGTCAGCCACAGTCCTTCCGTGTTGGCCTGTACCTCCAAGAAATATATACCGAACAAGAGAGGTCCCAGGACTGAGCCTTGTTGGATGCCACTTGTAACTGGTTTGGAGTCTGACATGGCTCCAGCAATTCTAACCATGTGGGTTCTGTCCTTGAGCCAGTTTGCAACCCATCTAGTGACATAGGGGTTTATATTTAAGCTGGTGAGCTTTTCTATAATGCCCAAGTGGGGTATTGTATCGAAGGCTTTTGCGAGGTCCAGGTAGGCTGTGTGGACCACCTTCCCCTCGTCAATGGCCATGGTAACTGTTTCAAAGAAATCGACCAGGTTTAAGAGGCAGGATCTGCCCTTAACAAAGCCGAACTGGGTAGGATCCAGTGTCTGTAGGTCCCCAGTATCTTTATTTATGAGGTCCATGATGATCCTTTCCATAGCTTTGCAGACCAAGCTAGTCAGGCTTATGGGGCAATAGTTTCCAGGATCCGTTGAGGCACCACCTTTGTGGAGAGGGACCACTGTTGCTGTACGCCACTCTTTGGGTACATATCTTGTAGTAAGGCTGAGATTGAACAGTAGTTTTATGTTTGGGTTTAGCTCTTCTTGGAGTTCATGTAGGACGCAGCCCGGGACACCGTCTGGTCCCATTGATGCTGTGTTTTTTGCTTTGGAGAGGGCGGCTCTTACCTGAGTATCTGAGATGTCAGGAGGGCAGCACTCTGCTAGGATAGATATTTGCCCTTTTGGTGGGGGGGGGAGTTTGCACTGACCCTCTCAGCTAGGATGTTGGCAATGTCTGTGGGTTAGGTGTATTTTTTGTCATTTTGGACTAATTCTGAGCATATCTGGGAATTCCCACCCAGGTTACTAACATAACTAAAGAAAGCCTTGTGATTGTCCTTAGTGTCCTGTGCAATTTTTCTCTCGAAGTTGGCCTTAGACGATTTTATGAGTGCCCGTAGTTTTTTGCTAATACTGATCAAAGATGCCTTCCCTTTTTGGGATTTTGCTCTATCATGTAGTAGCTTCCTCCTTCTATTGTATAGTTTGTTTATGGCTGGGGTCCACCAGACAGGACATCTGCC
>NC_056726.1:1161671278-1161676278 GCF_019279795.1 Protopterus annectens
CCATATTGAATGCTTTGGACAAGTCAAGGAAGGTGGCAGATACAAGGAGTCCGTTGTTTCTGTGAGTATTGACAATGTTGGTGAAGTCTGTTAGTGCGGTGGTGGTTGCTATGGAAGGGTCTAAAGCCATGTTGCTATTAGATTATTTTCTAGGAGATATTTCATTAGTTGCTTGTGTATTACCCTCTCTAAAAGTTTAGATAAAGGGGGTAGTATGGCTATAGGACGGTAGTTAATGAGTTCCAGGGAGGTTCCCCCTTTATGTAGACGGATGATATGTGATACTTTCCATAGCTTGGGTACTATACACTCAGAGATGGCTCTGTTAATTAGGATGGAGACAGGATATAATATGGCTTCTGCAGCCAGGTGGAGGTATTTAGCGGGTAAGTTATCTGTGGCTAGAGACATTGCTTTGAGTTTGCAGAGTAGTTTTTCAATGGATTTGGTTGGTTCTGGGTGGAAGCTGAACTTAGGGCAATTGTTAGTTGGGGTGGGGGTGGATTTGCAGGGGTGGGGATTTTGTCATAGGGTTGGTTGTTTGCAAGGGTCTGGATGGTTTCTGTAAAGTATTTATTAAAGTGAGTGGGAATGTCTTTTTGGTTGTTTTCTGTTTTTGGAGTTGGTGTAGTTGTTTTACCTGGTTGTAGAATAGAGTTAATTGCTGCCCAAACTTTTTGTGGGTTATTCCTGTGCTTATCCTGTAACATTTGGTTGTAAGTGCTTATCCTGTAACTTTTGGTAGTAAGATGTTTTGTCTGTTTTGGTGAGTTTTTTGGCTTTATCATGTAGTTCAACGTATATTTGTTTGTTCATTTGGGATTTACTGTTGCGGTAGTTGGTCCAGGCCTTGTTTCTTTTTCTGAGGAGGGATTTTGTGTCTGGGGTTAACCAGGGGGCATATTTAGTTTTAATTCTTGTTGTTCTGGAGGGGGTGTGATGGTTAAGGGTGTTTAAGAAGGTAATATTGAAATATAGTACAGTTTCATCAAGAGATAGGTTTTTTAGGGGGGTCCAGTTGCACAGTTTTAGGTTGTTTATAAAGTTGGAGCGGTTAAAGTGTTTTTTGTTTCTAATTAGGCACATAGATATTTGGGTCAGTTGTGGTGATTTTGATCTGAGTATGAATGTGGCTTGGTGGTCACTCATGGTGTTTGGTAGACACCCTGCTAGGGATATCAGTGATGGGTGGGATACGAGTATCCAATCTAGAGTGGATTGATATTTGGTTCTCTTGTCTGTTCTTGTGGGGGAAGTGATGAGTTGGGGCCATGTAGGTTAATATGGAAGAGTGGATTATGACTGGAACAGTTTTGCCAGTCAATATTAAGGTCTCCTAATACTATGCTTTCCTGGGGGAGGGAGCTAGATATCCATTGTAGGAGTTTTTCTGTAATGGGGATATTGTTGCCTGGAGAGCACCCTATGATGTTGATGTGTTTACTATCATTACGTTTTAGTTTTGTTAGAGTGAGTTCAACTTTATCGAGGTCTGAGGTTGTTATGTCTACTTTCTCAAGGATGAGGTGAGATTTATACACTACAGCAACACCCCCCTTTTTTCCTATTCTATCACTACAAATTATATTGTAACGTGGTGGAGTGATTTAATTGCTGTGGTTGCCTGGTTTAAGCCAAGTCTCTGTTAATATGACTATCTCAGGTTGATCAAAGCTGAGTGGTGCATGAAGGTCATGGTCTTTTAGTATACTTCTGACATTTAAATTTAAAATGATGAGCGTGGATTTGTCTCGGTGGATTAGGGTATCATTCAGGTTGAGGGTTGGGGCTCCTAGATTTTGTGGGCCTGGGTTTGGGTGTATATCACCACAGCTAATGAGTTGGGTCTGAGGTAAAAATAGAGTTTGAGTAGTTTGTTTAGGGTCTTAAAGTTCTTTATAGTTGCTTGGGACTGGTAGTGTGATGGCTGTGATCTGTGTGCATAGTGGTGAATAAAGAAGGTTTGGTAGTGATATGGGACTAGTTGAGTAAAAGGGTGTGTTGTAATAATGCTAGTGGAAGTAGTTTTTCTTGGTATGTGGATACAATTAAGTTGTTTTTGATGGTTGGTGATAGAAGTTAGCAGTGGGTGGGTGGATACACCTAGGAACAATAGTAAGAGGTGTATATATGTGAGTTTGGGTAGTTTGGGTATGGTGTGGTTGGGTTTGGTCATAAGTGAAAGATCTGCTTGGGATGGGTGGGTATGGTGAATGATGAGAGGTGTTGTTTGTGACTGTAAGATAGATGGAAGACTGTGCTTTACAGGATGTGGAATAGTAGAAGAGAAGGAAATGGGCACAAGGGTGGGGCAGATTCAGTGATTGGTGGTTAGCATGAGGGGAGTGGCTAAGTTTAGTTGAAATGTAGCACTAGTGGGGGAGGGTGGGAATAGGGGGCAGGAAGAGGGGGTGGAGTGAGCCCGAGCACAGTGAGGGCAAGCACAGCGGGGCTAACACTATCTCCAATTATATCCCTGGGCTTACTTGTTTCTTTTCTTTGTACACCAAATGTATCTTTTCACGTGTTTTTGTTTACACCAAATGTATCTTTTTGGCTGTATTGTACTTGTTTAATTTCACTTCAAATATATCTCCTTTGGTTGTATTTTACTGGTTTAGTTTTACACCAAATTTATGGGCTGTTTTTAAGCTATAGATTGTCCTCTTGCAGAGATTAATTAAGAGCTGCAGGGTATATTTTATGAGCTATGTGCAGGCGAGCCAGATGAAATTACTGTGTGCAGGGTAAATTTGTAGGTTAAAGAGGTAAGATCCTTGGGGAAAATCTAGCTAGGTTACACAATATGGAGGGACTCTAGAGGTGCCTTTAGACCCAGGGCAGCATGAAACAGTACATATATATAAAAGAGTGACAAACCAAAAGACAGAATCCCAAAAGACAGAAAATTCAAAATACTGAACACATTTCTAATGCAGGGGGCAAGCCCCCCCTGCACCCCTCATGTGGAGGACTGTGCCCTCCCACATCCCCTGCTAAATATATATACCACCTCCAAGATCGCACAACAGAAGAGGCAAATTCCATCATTCAGAATTTTGAATTTTCAGTCTTTTGGGATTCAGACTTTTGTTTTTTTAGACTTCTGAAGTAGACACACACACACACACACACACATATATATATATATATATGCATATAAAGACAGAGATAGTACTAGAAATGGTTTAACTAGCATTAGATCAACAATAAAAATATTGGTAGTAAATATCTAAACTCAAAAATGTCTGCACACAAAATATTAGCAAAATCTAACCATATCCAAACCCAATGTTTTTGCAGGGCTAAACTCCCTTGCATACCTCCTGCTAATTATATACACCAATTCAGAGGATACACAACAGTGGGGAAAGGGCATAAACCCTTCCCAAGTATAACTTTGATTATTTATTTATTTAATGAGAAAGTCCGACTTGGAACAAGGACAATTTTCAGTGGCGGCCCGGAGAGAAATGTGTCAGACGCATGTCTTTGAAATGTGGGAGGAAACCGAAGCACCCAGAGGAAACCCACACAAAATGCAGGGAGGACATGTAGACTCCACACAGAAGGCACTCCAACCAAGAATCAAACCAGAGAACCTCTTACTGGTTGGTGACAATGCTACCGCTGCAACACGGCACTGTCCCTGTCAATATTTTGAGTTCAGATATTTTGCTGTTAATATTTGTACTGACAATCTCATGCTGTATAGATCACTTTTAGTGCTGTTATATAACTATGTATAGCTACATAAATGGATATAGACACACACACACATACACACACATACACACACACACGCACACACACACATATATATATATATATATATATATATATATATATATATATATATATATATATATATATATATATATATATATATATATACTACCGCCTTACTAACAACCTCCTTTCCAGTACTCAGCATGGTTTCTGACCAAACCATAGCACCACCACTGCCTTACTCTCGTTTACTAACACTATCATTCAGCATAAAAACAATGGCTATCTCTCCTCTGCTACTTTCCTAGACCTATCTAAAGCATTTGACATGGTCCCACACAAACAACTTATCTCTGTCTTCAATAACCTATCCTTCTCACAATCAGTCACCAACTGGTTTCAGAGTTACCTGTCTGACTGCCAACAATCCATTGTATGGCAGAATGACATATCTCCTCAACTACCTGTCTCCATAGGGGTTCCCCAAGGATCAATCCTTGGACCCCTACTCTTCTCAGTTTACACCAATAATCTAGCCTCTGCCACCAAACATGGCACACTCATACAATACGCAGATGACTCGACCATCATCTGCTCAGCCCAGTCCCTACCAAAACTGCAAAAAGTCACACAGGAAGCCTTTTCCTCTGTTGAAACATGGTTATCCGATGCCCAATTAATACTCAACCCAAACAAAACTAAACTGCTCATCTTCCAACCCACCAAACATACTCAAAACAACTCTCACTTTAACATCACAGCAAAAGACAACACCACTATATACCCAACTGAACACACCAAATTGCTAGGAGTGGAAATAGACAATAAACTAAAATTTGACATTCACATATCCATGACCATAAAAAAGTCCACAAAAAACTAGGAGTGTTATACAGAAATAAGCAATTTCTCACCAAAGCAGCAAAGATTTCAATAGCAAATTCCCACCTTATCTCCACCCTACTTTATGCCTCTCCAATATATACCAACCTAAGGCAATGTGATCTAAACAAGCTAGAGAGCTGCTACAACAAAATCGCCAAATTCGCCACAGGGGCATCCTACCGTAGTCACCACTGTCTCTCACTTGCTGAACTGGGCTGGCTTGAACACCCTCACCTCCTTCAGTGGTATCAACTCTCACTTGCCCACAAACTAGTAAACCATCCACTAAATGTCCCATCCCTCCAACTCCAACCCTATCGCACCACCAGACCACTAAGATCCAGCAACAAAAATCACTTGCAGATCACTAAAGCCAATAACTCTGC